>NC_134852.1:138311419-138421419 GCF_049852395.1 Peromyscus maniculatus bairdii | reverse complement strand
TGTATTATTTATGAACTGTATGGTCTATGGCTTTAGCTGCTTGCCAGCTAGCTCTTTCATCTTAAATCAACCCATTTCTATTAATCTATATGTTGCCACATGGCTGTGGCGTTACCCGTCTGCTGACACCTTGTTGCTCCTTCAGCAGCTGGTTTACATCCCTCTGCCTTTCTTCTTTCCTGTCTCCTTGGATTTCCCACCTGCCTCTAAGCTGCCTCGCCATAGGCCAAAGCAGCTTTTTTTATTAACCAATAGGGACAACATATATTCACAACATACACAAAGATATCCCACAGCAGCTAGGTAAAAAGGAGGACCTAAGAGGGACACACATGGAGGGCCCCAGGAAGGGGAAATAGTTAACATCTCCTGGGTAAACTGGGAGGGGTGGGTAGAAGAGAAGGGATGGGGAATGGGAGCAGGAGGAACTGAGATTGGCCCAGTGGAGGGAGGGATGGAGAGGGAGAGCAATGAAAGAGATATCTTGGTAGAGGGAACCATTAAGGGGGTTAGGGAGAAACCTGGTGCTAGGGAAATGCCCAGGAATCCAGAAGGATGACAGCAGCTAAGACTCCTAGCAATAATAGAGAGGGTGCCTGAATTTACCTTTCCCTATAATCAGATTAGTGACTACCCTAATTGTCATCATAGAACCTTCATCCAGTAACCGATGGAAGCAGATGCAGTGATCCACAACCAAGCACTGGGCTGAGTTCTTAAGACTTCAGTTGAAGAGAGGGAGGAGGGATCACAGGAGCAAGTGAGGTCAAGATCATGATGGGGAAACCCACAGAGACGGCTGACCCAAGCTGGTGGGAGCTCATGGACTCTGTCTGGCCTGTCAGCTGGGAAACATACATGGGACTGAACTAAGCCCTCTGAATGTGGGTGACAGTTATGTGGCTAGAGCTGTTTGGGGAGCCTCTGGCAGTGGGACCAGGACTTATCCTGGGTGAATGAAATGGCTTTTTGGAACACAGTCCCTAGGGTGGGATACCTTGCTCAGCCTTGACACAGGGAGGAGGATCTTGGTCCTGCCTCAATTTAGTATGCCAGACTTTGTTGACTCTCCAAGGGAGGCCTTGCCCTCTCTGAGGAGTGGATGGGGGATGGGATTGGGGGAGGGGGGGCAGGAGAAGAGCAGGGAGGGGGAACTGGGATTGGTATGTAAAATGAAAAAAAAAACTTTTTTAAAAATAAATAAATAAATAAACAAAAAGAAATGACCCTAAACTAAGGTTGAGCATTCATAACTAACAATAAGTCTCTGTGTCATGATTTGGGAGCTGGTTGGTATCCCAAAAGAACAAGCCTGGTCCAGCAGTCACATCTCAGAGCTCCCCTAAGTGTGTATTCCCATGAAACATTCCTCTCTGAGTTCTCATTCCCCATCCTGTGAACACTAAGACAGTGCCTGCTTCCCGTCAAAAGTGGGAGACTTCAGAAAACATAAAGATGAGAAGTTAAATTGTCACCCATGATCCCTCAATAATATGGCTGCTGAAACGAGACATGAAGAAGTGCAATACCAATAGACATACTGACATGGAGGGGGGAAACCTCACAGGGCCCACCCGAAGACGAAGAGCTACAGGCCGCCAAGGGAAGCTGAGAGACGAGAAAATGGTCTTCCCCAGGGATGAGCCTACCCCCTAATTGGTTATTCAATCCCAAGTAGTTAGCCCTGAATCATATGCATACAAGTAACTATTGGTGGGCCTTGAGGGACATGGGAATTCTCTTGTCTGGCATCTCCTTCAGAGAAAGTCACTGCTGGTTTAGCAGTCAATGAGGGATTAATCTCCTCACTCAAAGGTGAAAAGGCAGTATTCCAGAGGGTAGAGAGATTCTTCCTCAGGTGAGATAAACCCTTGAGAATCTGAAGGCTCAAAGTTCTCAGCTTCAAATTAAGCAAAAATCCCTCACTATGTGCCCCTCCATTTTGGGGTTTTACTTAATTCCAGATGTAATCAAGTTGACAATCAAGAATAGCCAATCATAGTTAGTTTGAGACTAGCCTGAGCAACATGAAATTTCATCAAAGAAAGGAAGGAAGGAAGGAAGGAAGGAAGGAAGGAAGGAAGGAAGGAAGGAAGGAAGGAAGAAGGACCTCTTTTGTAGTATATCACCTACTATTTGCTTTACAAAGTTTTGTGATGGTTTAAAGGAAAAATGGAAGTGTTGAGAGCTGTTACTATCCATTCACCAAAGCTTGTGTATAGCTCTGAGGTAAAGAATGTGCCTGTTAGGCAACTGAACCCATGGGTGTCTCTTGACTCACAAGTTCCCTCTTAAGAAACTCACCTCCACCCTAACATTGTGAAATTCTGTGTTCAAGTCCAGGCATGATGGTGCATGCCATTAGTCACAGCATTTGGGAGGCAGAAGCAGGTGGATCTCTGTGAGCTCCAGGCCAACCTGGTCTGCATAGTGAGAATTTGTCTTTTTAAAAAAAAAAAAAAAATGAGAATAATGAAAAAGAATTATTTTTAAAGCTAGGCATGATGGTATATGCCTATAGTCCCAGTACTTAGCAGGTAGAGGACAAAAGGAATCCAGAGTTCTCACACATCTTTAGCTGCATAGCAAGTTTAAGACCTGCCTAGGCTATAGAAGACTTTGTCTCAAAAGAAAAAAGCGCCAGGCGGTGGTGGCACACACCTCCCAGCACTCAGGAGGCAGAGGCAGGCAGATCTTTGTGAGTTCGAGGCCAGCCTGCTCTACAGAGCGAGATCCAGGAAAGGCACAAAACTACACAGAGAAACCCTGTCTCGGAAAAAAAAAAAAAAGAAAGAAAGAAAAGAAAAGAAAAAAGCGAGTGTGTGTGTGTGTGTGTGTGTGTGTGTGTGTGTGTGTGTGTGTGCATCTCTGGCTGGCTGGCTGGCTGGCTGGCAGGATGACTCAGTGGTTAGGAATGCTAGCTGCTCTTGCAGAGGACCTGAGTTTTGTTCCCAAAACCCACGTGGTGACTCATAACTCCAGTCCCAGAGGATCACGATGCCTTCTTCTGACGTCAGGTATAGTGACAGCAGAAAAACAGTGACTGTGGAAAGCAGGAAAGTAAAAAGAGATCACAGCCAGGAGAGTGGGGTTGGGGAGCCATAGTGGGGGGCAGCAGGCAGGGTACAAGTGACCTAACCTGGAAAATGGAAAAGGGGGGCTCTTTAAGGAGGGGAGATAGAGGTAAACACAAAATGAGGAGATAAGAGGGTAAAATGATAAAGAGTCTGAAAAAAGTATCAAGTATGAAAATGTCATAAGTATAAAAAAAGGCAATAGTGTGATTCATATTATTAACTCTATCTAAAAAATCTATAATACATATAATTCTGTGGATAAATATACATATATATATATATATTTTTTAAATAAGATTTTCTCAATTGACCTGACAATGTTCCCTTCAAGAGCCAAAGACTACCTAACAAAAACCCCAATACCAGAAATAAGCCCCCTTTTGAGTTGTTGGTTAGGGGTTGTCCAAGAATCACAAAACATACAGCCTATTGCTGTTGCCCTTGGTGGCCCCAGAGGTGGAAGGTAAAGTCCCTTTTGCTGAAGACACCATGCACTTCAGAAAGAGAGTCCAGAGGGCCCTGAGCTAGAACTGATCTGAACACCCCTCCCTGAGGCCTATCTTTCATGGTACCAGCAGGCACAAGGCAAGCTTCCAAAGGAGGGATGCAGCCAACAGCCCTACCCAGCTACACTGCCTGTGAACTACACAATGACCAGCATGGCAAGATAACACTAAGGGTGCAGCACAGTAGTGGCACCATAGCTTGGCGTAACCAACAGCTCTCTACTTGGACTTAAGACACACTCAACAAGAGCGAGACCACGCCTGGTACTGGAACCTAGCCAACCATTCAGTGCTAGTGAAGTCATGGATCTTGGAGGAGAACCTGCAACCACAAGTTTACTAAACCAGCATGATCCCTAAGGACAGTCTAAACATCTGTCCTTGCACTCACAGGTAAGTGTAGTCCTCATGCCTCATCAAGGGAACTTCTCTTCGCAACATATGGAGACCGCTGCAGACAACCACAACCAAGCAAAATGCAAAATGGTTGTAGAGCCCAGTCCCAGTGAATACATCTACAAAACAACCCCCACACCTAAGCTTCAGGGAACACTGAGGAAGAGGAGGCAGAAAGATTGAAGAGCAAGAGGATCAGTTTACTATGAGATTGTGTCTCTTTTAAATGCCAGAAGCTACAGCCATAGTCTCTCCAACATGGCTGCCCAAACATGAGTTGAACCAGGACAACAGCAATAGATGTGCAGAAGTGGATGTGTTGGACCCGTTTCTCGAAACCCCCAGAGACCACCAAGGAGCCAGTTTCCAATGCAAGTACATACGGTCCTTTTATTCAGGTTCAACCTGGGCAGCCACATGGCAGATGGAAGGAAATGTGGCGATGGCCACGAGCCCAGGTGTAGAGGGTTTTTATAGGGAAAAACCACAAGCTGGGCATTGGCAACTTGGGATTGGGTAGAAGGGGCAAGGTGATTTTTTGAAACTATTGGTCTAGACTTTTGGCAGGGAACCACAACCCACTGAACAGGATTACCTAGACCGCTCAGCAAGATTATCTAGATATCTCCAAGGGCCATAAACCACAGACAGGATCTTGTTAAGCTTTCCTTTCCTGTATAAACAGCAGACAGGATTTCTGCAGGAGTATCTGGATCCTGTTAAGCTTTCCTTTAAACAGCAGACAGGATGTCTGCAGGAGGATACTGCTCTGTATCTGTTTGAGTTATCATGGCATATTCCTGAGCCTGTAAAGTTAAGTCTAGGCCTTCACAGATGGGGAAAGACCATGAGGCCTCAACTCTACACAAAGAACTATGAAGGAAAACTGAGAGTGAGAGAAATAGTCTTCTCAAAGGAGGAGGAGCAAACCAATTGGTTATCTAATACCAAATGGTCATTTTTGACAATACAAGTAACTGAGCAGGTAATATATAGGAGTAGATATAACATGCACACATATATGCATGTAACAACAATTAATAACAAAAGAGGTCATGAAAGAGAGTTAGGAAGGATCTGGAGGGAGGAAAGGGAAGGGAGAAATGATGTAATTATATTATAACCTCAAAAATAAAAGGAGCTAGACATTTTGGCCCACACCTTTAATCCCAGCACTCGGGAGGCAGAGGCAGGCGGATCTCTGTGAGTTCGAGGCCAGCCTGGTCTACAGAGCGAGATCCAGGACAGGCACCAAAACTGCAGAGAAACCCTGTCTCAAAAAACCAAAAAATAATAAATAACTATAGCTCATCAAGACAATGAGTAAGGGGCTGGAGAGATGGTTTGGGGGTTAAGGGCTGGAGAGATGGCTCAGTGGTTAAGAACACTGGCTGCTTTTGCAGAGAATCGAGGTTCAGTTACCAGCACCTACAAGGAGATGACTCACTGTCCATAACTCTAGTTCCAGGGGATCCAGGGCCTCCTTCTGGACTCCTGGGCACTAACTGTGCATGGTACACATACATACACACAGGCGAAACACCCATACACATAAAATAAAAGAAATTTTAAAAAAGAAAATGAGTAAGTAATATGAATGAGCAATTTTCAGAAGGAGAAATATAGTTAGATGAGATATTTGAAGTGATGAAATGTCAGTTATTCTGATCTGATCATTATACATCATAAATATAATTTGAGATGTGACAATACATTATGAATTTAAAAATTACATTCTAAGAGACTGGAACTTTTGCTGAACCTCTCAGCCAGAGTTAATAATATGCTTTGAAGTCACTTAAGACTATTATCCTCAAAAAAAAAAAAAAAAAAAAAAAAAAAAGATAAAAAACCAGGCGGTGGTGGTGGCGGCGGCGGCGGCGGCGCACGCCTTTAGTCCCAGCACTCGGGAGGTAGAGGCAGGCGAATCTCTGTGAATTCGAGGCCAGCCTGGTCTACAAAGCAAGTTCCAAGACAGCCAGCAAAAGAGATATTTGATATTTGATAGTTGAAGATTTGGGAAACCTCACTCATGTGATGCTGTTTGGGTTCTATCCCAAACACCAAAAAGAAAAAAATAAACCCAAAGCTAAGGACAAAATGTGATTTAGCAAAGTCCTGTTGTGTGGCCTTTTCCTGAGAAAATATAGACACTTTCTCCTCGACAACAGTTCAAAGAAATGATGAATGAAGGGGTGTAACCAGGGTGAGAGGTGTGATTCACAGAAGTGTGAGCAACCTGCACACAGCTACTGAAGAAAAGGTCTCTTTCTCCCCAGCCACCATTAATGTCTATATGTCCTTGGAGGGTGAGTCCTCCTTCTAGCAACCCATGAACTGTCTCTAACAGCTTGGGGCAGGGCCAGCCTCCTGAGCCCCTCCCTCCCCGACTCCATGATGGAGAAAGTTAGTAAGCCCAACCTTACATAGGTCTCCTTCCAGGAAACGCGGTTCAAAAGGGCAATGGCTTAGTCCTGCCCAGAGATGAGTGTTTCACAACAGCTCCGCAGCCTGTGGGGGGCCGCCCTTACAGCCTGCAGGACCTCCTAGCGACAGGGCAGGGTCAGCGCTGCACTTTCCGGTGTCCTAACTCAGTCATTTGTCCTCCTGCCACCACAGCAGGCCCCCCAGCCTCAAAGTAAGTGAACTCCGCCCCAGACTTCAGCAGGCCTCCAGAACTTAGCACAGCTGACTCCACGTGGAAGGACCATTCAGGCTGTAAAAGTCAGCATGGAGATAATGCCACTTGATAAAATGAAAACAAAGTCCATAGTTCTGGGAAAGTCTCTAACTGCACTAACCTAGATTTCAGATTCTATAGTTTTGCTTCTGGCTAACTGTTTATTAACTGAAGTGTGTCGACCCAGACCATGGTTTTTGTGCTTAAAAGTTCACCCTGAAGCTGGGCAGTGGTGGCACATGCCTTTAATCCCAGCACTCGGGAGGCAGAGGTAGGTGGATCTCTGTGAGTTTGAGGCCAGCCTGATCTACAAAGTGAGTTCCAGGACTGTTTCACAGAAAAACCCTGTCTCGAAAGACTAAAAAAAAAAGAAAGGAAGGGAGGGAGGGAGGGAGGAAGAGAAAAGAGAAGAGAGGAGAGGAGAGGAGAAGAGAAAAGAGAAGAGAAGAGAAAAGAAAAGAAAAGAAAAGAAAAGAAAAGAAAAGAAAAGAAAAGAAAAGAAAAGAAAAGAAAAGAAAAGAAAAGAAAAGAAAAGAAAAGAAAAGAAAAAGCTCACCTTGAGAAAGACTCAGGGCTGCAATGGGATTCCAAACACCCAGTGTAGTTACTAGCCGACTAACAAAGACTTTCTCTTGGCTTAAACCCATGTCTGAGCAGTCTTCTCTGGTGGATAACCCACGACACCCTATATGGAGACCAGAAGTCTCTGTGGATCACAGAAGTTAGAGAGCCTAGATGAAGCCTAAGGAGAGCCTGTTGCTCGTCACCAGGATGTAGACGTCTTCATGAACTGGACAACTTGTGTCACTTTCTGAAAGGTGGTGTAGAGATGGCTAGGAGCAGCTTAGATGCCCAGACAAGAAAAGACAAGAGTGTGTCCTTTAGAGCGGTAAGAATACATGAGACACCCTGGACCAAGTGAGTCCTGGAGCTAGCAGCGGATGGAGGTAGGGAGAGGACTCGTCTCTGCCCAAGACAGCTGTCTGCCTTGGCAAACAGGCCAGACAGTGAGGCTGCAGGAGACACAACATGGGGCAGGGGTGGGGACAGTGCACAAGGGTCACAGCAAGTCAGGGCTGAGAGATTGTTCCGTGGTTCAGAGCACACATTGACCTTGTAGAGGATCTGAGGCCAGTTCCCAGTGCCCCCCACATCAAGCAGCTCAAAAACACCTGTAATTTTATCTCCAGGGGGATCCAAAGCCTCTGGCCACACACATGCACACACACACCCCCACACAGACACACGTGCACGCACATTGGGTGGGAGAGTCAGGCAGAGAATGTATGTCTGCGTCAGCTTTGACAAACCCGATGCCTCTTTTCTGTGTGTTAATCCGTATCCTAGTTAGGTTTCTATTCCTGTGATAAACGCCATGACCAAAAGCAACTTGGGGAGGAAAAGCTTTATTTGACTTACACATTCTGATCACAGCCCATCATGATGGGAAGTCACGGTAGGAACCCAAGGCAGGGGCCTGAAGGAAGGAGCTGAGGCAGAGGCCGTGGAGGAACACTGCTCACTGGCTTCTTCTCACAGCTTGCTACCTTCCTTTCTTATTCCACCCAGTGCCACCTGCCCGGAGGTGGCACCACCTTCCGTGGGCTGAGCCCTCCCACATCCGTTAGGAAATCCAGAGAGGCCTACAGTCTTGCCTACAGACCAATATGATGGAGACATTTTCTCCGTTGAGGGTCTCTCTTCCCGAAGGACCCTAGCTTAGGCCAAGTTGAGAGAAAAATAAAAGAAGAAACTAACCAGCACAGCTGGATTTAGTGTGACCAGGAGGAAGGGCTCGTCCGGCTCAAGGTTTCCGACGCCTCAGCCCACGGTGACTTGGCCTCCTGTGCTTGGGCAGAGCGACATGTGGCAGAAGGAACATGTGACAGACAGGGTCCTTTACTTCAGGGTGGACAGGGAGCGGAGCTTCCTAGGGACCAGGCATAACTTCCAAAGGCATGCCACTAGCGATCTTCCTCAGCCAGGCCCTTCTTCCTCATCTTCTTCTTGAAGTTTCCAGAACTACCCAAAATAATGCCCCCAGCTGGGTCCAAGTATTCAACACACACACTCAAACATAAAACATGAGAGCACATGGCCCTTAACTTAGAGAAATGTTGATTGTACCAGGAAACGTGTTTAGACTCAAGGCCTCTGTCCACACTGAGAGCTGACTAGTCAGGGCATGATCTCTGTGATCCCAGGTGACCTGCAGCTACAGGACTACCCAGAAACTTGTTAGAAGCAACCATCTTCGCTGGGCATGGTGACATACACCTGAAACCCCAACACGCCAGAGGCTGAGGAAGAGAATCAAGAATCTGAAGCCAAGCTGGCCCACATGGTGAATTCTAGGCTAGCCTGGGCTACACAGCAAGACCTTGTCTCCAAAGAGAGACAGAAACAGAAACAGTGATACAGCGGCAATTTTTTTTTTTAACATGTGTGAGTGTATTGCTTCACAGAGGTCTGTGTCCCACAAGTGTCCACAGAGGCCAGAAGAGGCCATCAGATTCATTGTGAGCCACAGTGTGGGAGCTGGGAACCGAAACCTCAATGTTCTGCAAGAGCAGCAGTGTTCTTAACCACTGAGCCGTATCCCCAGCTTCAAGAAGCCTTCTTTGACCTCCTCCAGATCCACTACCTCAGAAACAGCAAGTCTGGTCTGTGCACATTGGTTTGTCTGTGACAGAGTCCTGCTGACTTTCAACCTTCCATTCTCCTGCCTCAGCCCACCCCACCCCACCCCACCCAGGGCTGGGATTACAGTCATGGCACCAGCAGTCTGTCAGGATTGTTGGGGGCTTTGAAAAGGCAGTCAGAAGCCAGGTGGTGGTGGCACACGCCTTTAATCCCAGCACTGGGGAGGCAGAGCCAGGCGGATCTCAGTGAGTTGAAGGCCAGCCTGGTCTGCAAAGTGGATTTCAGAACAGCCAGGACTGTTTCACAGAGAAACCCTGTCTCGAAAAACCAAAAGGAAAAGGAAAAGAAAAGGCAGTTAGATGTAAGCACTAACTGAAAACCTGTCGGGTAAGGGGAATCCGCAGCCTTGAGGAGGAAGGAGCCTTCAGGGGTGGGTTGTGGGCCTGAAGGGACCATTGTTCCACAGACTTCCCAAGATCCTCCATTAAAGCCCACCCTCTCCCCAGCCCCCCTAACCCTCGTCTGGAACTCTTGGCCCAAACTCACTGATATCTGTCTAATCGCGCTTCTTCACGGACCCGATCCCCCAATCCCTCACCCTCGGTCCCCTGTCCGCCCCAACCTGTGCACTTCTCTGACCCCTGTGAGACAAACACCCGCTCCCTGACCACCCCTCAGCCTAGCCTTCCCTCCCAGAAACCCGGCCCACCCACTCCAGGCCCACAAAGGTGACCTCAGGCCTGCTCGCTGTCAGGCCCCACGAGCAGCAGCGGCTGACAGTTCTTCCCCTTGTCGTGCCAGCACACGTCAAAGAAGGGGTACACGGGCCCGGGCAGGCGCTCGTGGAAGGAGAAGAGGGGTGCCAGCGCGTCCGCGTCGGTCGCATCGTAGAACGCCAGGACGCCGTCGGCGAAGCTTAGGTAGAGGCCGATGCGCATCGGGCGCCTCTCGGGCCCGCGCAGCGCCCGCGGCTCCTTGGCCTCGACGTGCGCCTCCAGGATCTTGCCATCGCGCAGGCCGAGCAGCCACAGGCCCTGCGAGGGCACCGCGTGCAGCCGGCCACGGCGGGGAGCGTCGGCCGCCATCACGCCCAGGGCCCAGCGCGGCTTGTCGCCCACCTCCACCTCCCAGTAGTGCTCGCCCTCGGCCAGCAGCTGCTGAGCCACCAGCGCCACGGCCTTGTCGAACTGGCGCGCGTCTTCTCCCGCCGGCGGTGCCTTCTGCTCCGAGCACTCCACGCGGCGACCCGAAGGGGACACGACCAGGCTCGGGTGCGCGGAGCTGGGGTCAAAAGTCAGTTCCTCCAGCGCTGCCAAACAGACCATGGTCAGGCGGGCTGGGGAGCCTTGCTGCTCCCAACCGACCAAGGGGCCTTAGGCTCCCCTCGCCCTCCCCGCATCCTCCCGGGTTTGCTCAACTGCACCGCGAGGCACGTGGTGGGCAGGACGGGGGAATACCAAATGAGTGGTGTTTTCTGAGGACCACAAAAAAACGCCCAAGGTGCAAGGAGCCAGGAAGCCCTGTTCTGTGTGTCTTGATGTCGTCTCTGGGTCTTAAGTTTACTCTTGAATAAACCAAAGTTATTTTCTTTCCCACCCCACCTAGACCAGAGGCAGTAAAGGCTGAACAGCTCTGTGTGTGTGTGTGTGTGTGTGTGTGTGTGTGTGTGTGTGTGTGTGTGTGTGTGTGTGTGTCCCCTGTGGGCACCCAGAAATGTTAGCTCCTAGGAGAGGAGGCTGAGCTCTTGGCTCCCAGCTACAGGTTCCCAGAGGCAGTGTCAGATGCCCCAGGTTTCCAGGAACTCTGCAAAACCTCAGCCCACAGCCACCAGGAGCCATCCTCTCTATGGTCAGAGAAGGACAATAACTGGCCGAGGATCACACAGCCTGTGGCCCAGACCCAGCCATAGCAGCACTCCTGGGGTCAGCTCCATGACATTTACCCACTGTAAACTCCAGGCCCTCACAGCTGGGAGGGGTACAAGGAAGAATCCAAACAGCCAAGAGTATCTTCTTCCATGGCTTTCTGGGGTGGGGCTGGGAGGCGGCTCCCTGTGTCTTGGGCCTCCCTCCAAGCCCATAATTATACAAATCCAGAGCCACCCCTCTCGGTACCTGGCATCAGAGCCCGGAACATCTTCCTCCACACCTGGAATTTGAAGTCATCTGAGATGACAGGCAGCTGGATATCCAGCCTTGCAGGTGGTGGTGACTCTGACAGGATCTTCTGCAGCCTGGGTACAGAGGGGTAGGGAGGTGGTGTTGGGGGTGGGGGCAGGAGGAATTCCTCCAGGGACAAGAGGACCTGGGTACAGAGGGGTAGGGAGGTGATGCTGGGGTGGGGGCAGGAGGAATTCCTCCGGGGACAAGAGGACCTGGGTACAGGGGGTAGGGAGGTGATGCTGGGGTGGGGGCAGGAGGAATTCCTCCAGGGACAAGAGGACACAGGTTGTTGGAGAGAGGCTTTCAGGACCCCCCACATCACACTCCTGCCTTAAACTCTTCCACTGAAATTTCTATTTGGGAATATGGAAGAACTCTGGAAATGAATAAAGATGGCAACTGTACAACATGAATGTATATGATACAACTGGATATAAAATGTCCTCTCTAAAATGCTTAAGCAGGGCATGGCGGTCCATGGCAGTCGTCCTAGCATCTGAGAGGCTAAGATCCTTAGTCCCAGGCCTGCCTACATTGTGAGTGTAAGGGCAGCCTGCTCCACAGGGCTACTTCTCCAACTCCTGCCCATTCTTCCAGGATCCAACTCTGACGTCCGTTCTTCTGGACCGTCTCCTCTGGCTCCCCCTTTCCCTCCCAGCAGTCTTGAGGTGATACCTGTGACCTGTCCACATCTGTGGCACCAGTACATGAGGCCCCCGGGGGTAAGGACCGAGGCTGCCTCGTTTCTGTGTTCAACACAAAGTGCACAGAAATGGTGTGAGCCGAGTGAGGTGACAGGCACCTGGGAGGCAGAGGGTATCCCTGGAGGACGAGCGCAAGGAAGGTCAGAGAAAGAAAGAGACAGGTTCTCACCTGCTGGTCACCAGGCAGTATTTCTGGAGAAAGAGAAAATGAGAATGGAGATAAAGCAGCGAGGAAGGGCCCTGGGGAGTTCTAACGGTGTAGCAGACCACCAAGGACGTGCGGTCAGAAAGATCAGAAAAGCCAAAGCCCGGGACTCAAGGCCACTCTTGGATGATAACTTTTATGTGAACAGAAAAAGGTGCCCTTCCTTATCCCAGAGACATATAGCCACCTGATAGACGACCATCCTAATAGACACACAAGCCTACACCGTTTGATGTGAATGGTACCACTCGGACACTTAGGCACTATCCAGTCTGAACAATAGTTCAGAGACCCAACTCTGATACGAAGTCCCAGCTGTCCCAGCTTATCCCTTCACGATTATGGGCTTCAGGGTCCCCCCATGACAACTGGATGAGGTCTCAGGAACCTGAGCCATGGCCAGGAGGAGGGGGGGGGGGGGGCTTCGGTGCTCACCATAAGGAACTCGGTCTGTGGCTTGTCAGCCACCTCCTCCAGCACCTTCTCCATCTGCCGCAGCTGCTCCAGGTAAGAATTCAGGCTCGACAGCTCCCGCCGCAAGGCAACCCCAGCCTCTCCCCGAACCCTTTCTGCTTCACGGTCCAAAGAACTTTCCAGGGCAGTCAGGAACACCCGCATCTTCCCCAGCTGCTCCCCGACAGCTCCCCGGAAATGACGCACCGTCTCCTGAGATAGGGGTGAGAAGATTCTTGCCTAGGGATCCTCAGCCTGGACCTCCAGTCCCAGGGCTCTGCCACTGTGGGAGCCCATTTTCAGGTTCCCAGTGGCTTTACCCAGCAGTCTGCATAGAGAGGATGGTTAGAACACGGGCCTGAGTGCAGGTGTCTGAGATGGTCTGCACTTGGCTGTGCTGGGGGGAGGAGGTCTTTTGCTCCACCCCTTGGCATTTCTATAAATACCCTAGGGCAGAGACAGTCAGGGCCCGTTGGAATAGGTTCCAGGCCCTCTCAAGGCTATCTTGTATTTTCTATGTTTACCTCCACACCCTAAATCCTTCTATTTAATCATTTCTGCTACTCTCATTCAAGAAAACTCTGAGGAACTGTGGGGTTGGTGGGTAGCCGCCCCGCATGCCACCCTCAGCCCCCTCACCTCCACCTCCACCAACTGATGCTCCAGCACAGCCACACTTTTCTCCTTCCGCATGCATGCCTCCTGCAGCTGCAGTTTCTGTTGCGGAAGCTGCATCTAGGGGACAGGATAAAAGAGATGCTGGAATGCCACCCCGAAACAACAGCCCCCTTATCTTGCCATCTGTACTTTTCCCCCTCAATGCCAGCTCCTTCTCCAGCCCTCTGCTCAGTCCCCAATCCACGTGCATGCCTGGCCGTACTTCACCCTAATGTCTTTACCTGCAGTGGTCGATTTTCTTAACTCTCCGCTGGCCTCACTTTCCCCAACCTCACCCCCAGGCAGCTAACCCCAGATAGGTCCTTGCAAGGGTCACAAGCACAATATCATCACCAGACTGGAAAGTGTAGCACACAACAGGCTTCCAGAAGTGAGTGAAGGATGTATGAAAAAAGAAATAAAGCTGGGCATGATAGTGCATGTCTGTGACCCCAGCACTCAGGAGGCTGAGGCAGGAGGATCACAAATTTGAAGTCAGCCTAAGCTATATAATAACACCCTGTCTCAGAGGAGAAGTAAAGAAGGGAGAGAAGGGGCTGGAGAGATGGCTCAGAGGTCAAGAGCACTGGCTCCTTGGGGTTGGGGATTTTGCTCAGTGGTAGAGCCCTTGCCTAGCAAGTGCAAGGCCCTAGGTTTGGTCCTCAGTTCGGGAGGGACGGGGGCAGGGGGGGCAGGACCAGGGTTCAATTCCCAGCACCCACATGGCAGCTCACAACTGTCTGTGACTCCAGTTCCAGGGAATCTGACACCTTCACACCAGTACACATAAAATAAAGTGAAATAAATTATTTTAAAAAAGGGCTGGAGAGATGGCTGAGAGGTTAAGAGCACTGGTTGCTCTTCCTGAGGACCTGAGTTCAATTCCCAGCAACCACATGGTGGCTCACAGCCATCTGTAATGAGATCTGGTGCCCTCTTCTGTTGAGTGTATACATAGTAAATAAATAAATACATAAATAAATATTTAAAAAAAAAAGAAGGAAGAGGAAGGAAATGAGGGGGAGGAGGAAGAAGGGGAGGAGGGGGAGGAGGAAGAAGGGGAGGAGGGAGAGGGGGAGGGGAGGTGGAAGAGGAGGAAGAGGAGGAGGAGGGAGGAAGAGTGCAATCTTCCCTTCCTGGGTTTTGCCCCTTACTTAAAAATCCAGTCTCAGGCAGCCTGGTGCCCTGGCCAGCCTCTTCACACATCTATGGATTCTGAGAACAGAAAATGTATGTGCATACCTGCTATGAATCAACTAACCCCCCTGTGGGCTGGTTAGGGGTCCCTGAAATGCAAGTATAGAGGGGCTTCTGAAGGCCCCTGCCACAGTCGCCTCTGCCTGCTCACAACCCTTACTCCCATCAGTTTGCTCCCATGCAGAATGGGGACAGTCACACCCCCACTTCAACCAAGTGACACCTCCCCTTGTTGAGGAATACTCCCCCAGGGGAAGCCACGGGGCTGAACCAAGGACTCCTGGCTGGCTGCCAGATCAGTCTCCACCTCGGATGTCCTCGCTTGAGGCCAGCCTGATTGCTCTAGGTCCTGCAGTCAGAGGCTCAGAGGTCGCAGGGCTGAGCCATGGCAAATGAGCACCATCCGGAAGGTGCTGGAGAGCCTGACAGCTGACTGGCTCAAGAAGTTCAAGCTTGAAGCTAGCGGCGCTCTCGAGGGCTTTCGGCACATCCTGGGAGGTGAGGGGAACCTGGGCCGCTGGATGCCACCAACCTCACAGCAGGCCGATTGCCTTCTACTTCCAGGATGACGGCGCCAACTCTAACAACCATGCTGCAGGACACGGGTGTGCAGGAGCGGGCAGCACAAAGTCAAAAAGTACCACGAGCCTCCAGTGCCGAGGAACTTGGTCACCGGCTCTGAGTCTGGTAAGTGGCTTCCTGACCCAAACCCTCTACCTGTCCAAACTCCAGGCATCAAGTCCCAGAGCCTTCCTGTTCCCGTCCTCCTTCGGGTTCTTTGCTAGGATCTCCTTCTTCAGACCTGTAAGGCTTAGGCCTAGGCTATTGCCGGTCACTGAGACTGGAGCTCCACATCTGCCCTTTCAAAGTTCCCAGAAGCCTGATACACGTCTACTTCACAGGTTCTAGTCTCTCTTCACAGATAAACATGAGCAAGGTGAGAGTTCTGGGGTCGGCAAAGAGGAACCTGGGCTGGGTGGGCTCCT
Source organism: Peromyscus maniculatus bairdii (assembly GCF_049852395.1). Taxonomy (NCBI): domain Eukaryota; kingdom Metazoa; phylum Chordata; class Mammalia; order Rodentia; family Cricetidae; genus Peromyscus; species Peromyscus maniculatus. The sequence goes on along the minus strand of NC_134852.1, from coordinate 138,405,753 downwards.
AGCAATGGACTCCTGCCCTTCACTAGAATACCACAGCCAGGTCTGAGCCGGACGGAGCAAGGCAGGAGCAGGAAGGGGAGGCGAGGCCCTGGGAAGTCTGGGAACCACTAGCAAAGGACAGTGAAGACCAGACGCTCAGAAAAGCTATGCCTCTGAGGCAGCTGAAGACAGTAGCAGCGTCTTCACCGGCTGAAGGAGGACCGATCCAGACCCTACCTCCTCCCCCACCTCTGCACCTGTTCGCTTTTCCACAGGCTAACAAATGCTTATAACAGAGCTTTCTGGGCCGGTAACCGGGCACACATCTGCCAGTATCTGAATGCATGTCATTTGTGATGTGCATGACTTGTAGGAGCACGTATTCCTGGCATGTGTGTTCGAGTATTATCAGATATTTTTCCTGGTGCAACTTCGGGAGCGCAAGACTCTATAAGGGCTGTATTCTAGCTCCAACTGGAATAACAGCCTGGACTGGAGTCCCGGCGCTGCCTACCCACCGTGAGCCTTGGCCAGATGTGCCTTGCCCTTCCTACATCCCTCTCGAACTTGAGGCTCACACAAGTTTAGCCCCTTCAGGGATGAGTGGAACTCTACCATGCACAGTACACAGCTGGACAGCCGGGTTCTGGGACGCCTGGCCTGGCCTTTAACTTCCTGTCAGCTAGTCTTACCACATACTCCACCCACCAAACATGCCCATCTAGCAAGTCCAGCCAGTTCACCCAAGAGCGTGTGGGCGGCAGGTGGCAACCCAGTTTCAATCTGCCAGGAGGCACACCACGGTTTGGTCAGATCCCTCTCGGGCGTTTCTAGGCTGGCTGGAGGACTTCAGCCAGGTAAGCGCTATTCTGCACGCTGCTCCCAGGGGGTTCCTGCACGCTGCTCCCAGGGGGTTCCTGCGGGCTTTGCTCTACTAGAAGGCTCCTGCGGACCCAGCCCCACAACCCTCCATAGCAACCCGGACTCCTACCCTCTGAAGTTCATAATGCAAATCAACGCAACGGTTTTCCCCCGTGGTCAGACCCCCGATCTATTCAGCCGTCCCACCCGGACCCCTGCTGGGTCCCGCACCTTGAGGCGTGCGTGGGCCTCAGCGGCAGGCAGAAGACGGTGGCCACGGTGTGAGCCGAGCGAGGCACACACACCACACACAAGTGTGCGGTCCTGCTCGCAGTAGATACTCAGTGGATCCAGGTGTTCCTCGCAGTGGCCTTGGGGCACTTGGGCCAGACTCTCCACGAGACGCGCCAACTGCAGGTTAGTGCTGAGCGCCTGCGGCCTCGTGGGTGCCTGGCAGCAAGGGCAGGGCACTGTGCCATCGGCGGCAGGGTCGCCCGCCACGCGGCCCAGGCAGGCACGGCAGAAACTGTGGCCACACTCAGCGGTCACTGGCGCGTCGAACAGCGTCAGGCACAGTGGGCAGGACAATTCCTGGTGCAGAAGGCCTGGAGCAGCCGACATGGTGAGCCTGGGAAGAGGAGTCTGTCAGAGAGACCCAAAGACAGAATTCCAGCTCGGTCCCACCCTGGGTCTGTGGCCCCGCGGCCTATAACCACCTCATAGCCCGTACCAGACAAGATTTTGGTTATGGCCAACGGGTAAAGGAGATTTAGTGTCGTCCCAAAATGAGTATATATTGCCTTTCGCGGCCCAGATAAAAACAAATGTGACCCATTGGGGCCTTTGTCAACCCTGGTTCCTAAACACACCCGGCTCCACGCTCACCCACTCCTTGCTCCTGATTTAGCCCAGGCTTCAGCCTCCGACCTAGGTCTGGGCCCCGACTTCTCTGGAATGATCCAGAATCCCCTCCCCATCTGTCCTCCCACGGACCTCTCTAGCATACCCAGCCCTCCTCACCCCCATAGCTCCAGGACTCACAGATCTGAAGGGAGAACAAAATAGATTCCCGGGAGGACCACTCGGGGACAGGCCTAAGAGCAGACTGATCGGAGCTGTGTCCAGAGACCAGCAGGCAGCAGGCTCCGCGCAAGGACGGGACTCAGGGCCAGATGGCAGTGGGCGGATTCAGCAGTTGACAGGCACACGCCGAGCACAGGGCAGACCCTCCCAGATAGTTCAGTGGCCCAAGAACTATATTTAGTCATCCTGCCCTCTCCCTCCCACCACTTCTGGAAACTGTTCTAAAAGTGAAGCATGAGTAGTCAACAGGCAGACATCCCGTGTCCGGGCCACCTGTCCTGAGCCATCCAGTCCTCCCGTCAGGCCAGGGTAGAGCTTAGAATCAGTGGGGAGACAGGACCTTCTACACACACAGAACATGGTTGCCCAGGCTGCCCCTCTACACACACAGAACATGGTTGCCCAGGCTGCCCCTGTACACACACAGAACATGGTTGCCCAGGGCTGCCCAGGGCTGCCGGTTCTTCCTGTTCTCACCCCTACACTCTCTGGCTCCCTTCCTCCTTGTCTGCAGTTAATTAACCCATTCATTCCCCAGGCTGACCGTTATCAAGCCACACTGACAGTACCACCACCCCTCCCCCAGCCCTGACAGGTTTTCTTCTTCCATTGCTAAGGTGTGAGGGTATTTTCTCCCTATTTCTAGCAAGGGCCCTGGAACAAATGTGCCCCTCCCCTGAATGCTTAGAGAATGAAGGCTAGGTGATTAATTGAATGAACTGAACCCAGAATCTGCAGCTCAGAGCTGGAGCTTGCCCTGGGAGCACCCAGGCTTTCTTACAGGCTTATCTTTCAGGATGTCAGTATAAATTTCAATCCGACTAATAATCAGGGTCTCCTTACAGCTGTCATCTCTGTGCTATCTGGCGCCATTCATTGCTCTGGCCTATGTCTCACCCCTTCCCCTTGCTCCTTAAGGACTTTACTCCTGCCACCCCGCTGCCTAGAATGTTCTTTCAGCCCAGATATCGCACGGCTCTTGTCCTTCTCTCCTCACATCTCCTCTCAATGTCAACCCTTTAGTGATGCCTTTTCACTGGGTTTTTAATTCCTGAGTGTCATTGTGCTGCCCTATAGTAACAAGACAACTATATTCCCACACTGTCTTTAAATTTAAAATGCCAGGGGCTGGAGAGATGGCTCAGAGGTTAGAAGCGTGGACTGTTCTTCCAGAAGTCCTGAGTTCAATTCCCAGCAACCACATGGTGGCTCACAGCCATCTGTAATGAGATCTGGCGCCCTCTTCTGGCCTGTAGGCAGAACACTGTATATATAATAAATCAATAAATCTTTGAATAAATAAATTTAAAGTACCGGGCTAGGGAGATGGCTCAATGGTTAAGAATCACTGTCTTCTCCTCCAGAGAACCTGGGTTCTATTCCCAGTAACTACATGGTAGTGTTGTGCCTGTGTTGCAAATACCCCAGAGACCACCAAGGAGCCAGCTTCCAATGCAAGCACACAAAGGTCTTTTTATTTTCAGGTTCAAACCCGGACCACCACCCTATGTTCTGATGCAGCAGATGGAGGGAAATGTGGCAGCGGCCAGGGGCTCAGGGGTAGGAGGGTTTTTGTTGTTGTTGTTGTTGTTTGTTTTGTTTTATTTTTTGGTTTTTCAAGACAGGGTTTCTCTGTGTAGCTTTGCGCCTTTCCTGGAACTCACTCTGTAGCCCAGGCTGGCCTCGAACTCACAGAGCTCCGCCTGCCTCTGCCTCACAGTGCTGGGATTAAAGGCGTGTGCCACAACCGCCCGGCTCTGCCCTATTTCTTAATTGGTTGCTTTTAGAATATCTGTTCCAGTTGTCATGGTACATTCCTGAGGTTCTTCCTGGAACTGAGTACAGACCCTGGTCACCAGGTGGTCTAAGATGGGGGCCCGTCCCTAAGATGGAGTCTGTAAAGTCAAATCTAGGCCTTCATATTGCCTTCACAATAGCTCACCACCATCTATTGTTAGGGTCCACAAATTACCCCACAAAAGACCACCACTCACGTATGCAAAAGCAAGAGCATTTATTTCTCAAGAGATGAGTTCCTGAATGCGGGAGTCAGCCACACAACAAAATGGCGACGACCCCCAGAGAAGCTCACAGGCTCCTTTTCTAGATAGCTAAGAGGGAATTAGGTCATCCTAAACATGACTGGCAGCAGCAGCCACACTAACATGTTTCTGGTTTCATGTTACTGGCTGGGGCTGTAAGTGCAGAATCAAGGCTGGTGTGCAATATCTCCCTCACCTGCTTTACCAAAAATTGAAACTGAAACAGAAACTGAAACTCAGGCCTGGTAGAGGCTGGGGCCAGGAGAAGTCCACCATGGCCTCTCATTGTAACTCCAGTTCCTGGCAACCTGTCACCCTCTCTGATCTCTGTGGCACCAGGCACACAAGTGGTACATAAACATACAGGCAGGAAAAACACCCATACACATAAAAAATAAATTTTAAACCACTATTTAAAAAATAATAAATAGGGGGCTGGAGAGATGGCTCAGCGGTTAAGCTGGCTGTTCTTCCTGACGACCTGAGTTCAATTCCCAGCAACCACATGGTGGCTCTTAACCATCTGTAATGAGATGTGGTGCCCTCTTCTGTATAAATAATAAATAAATCTTAAAAAAAAAAAAAAGATGTGGAACATTTGTTCAATGATGCAAAGATGTGTTGCGTTCTTTTATGTTGCATTTGTTTAACTCTGTGAAGCTGTGTTACTGTGCCTGTCTAAAACACCTGATTGATCTAATAAAGAGCTGAACAGCCAATAGCTAGGCAGGAGATGGATAGGTGTGGCTGCCAGGCCGAGAGAATAAATAGAGGGAGAAATCTAGGTCAAGAGAAGTGTGAGGACTGAGAAAAGGAGGATGCCAGGAGCCAGCCACCCAGCCACACAGCCACACAGCCACCCAGTCACACAGCCAGCCATGGAGTAAGAAGAAAAGAAAGATATATAGAATAAAGAAAGGTAACAAGACCAGAGGCAAAACATAGTTAAATAGAAACAGGATAATTTAAGTTAGAAAAGCTGGCTAGAAACAAGCCAAGCTAAGGCCAGGCATTCATAAGTAAGACTAAGTCTCTGTGTATTTATTTGGGAGCTGGGTGGTGGGCCCCTAAAGAGTTAAAATAAATAAATAAATATGACGTACCACGTTGGGCACCAGATGTTGTTTTGCATTCCACACAGTGGCTGCACCTTGAGCAACTGCAGTTCCACAGCGGCTCTATCACAACTGCTAAAGGAAACTCTATCTAGATCTCCATCCTTCTATAGAACTCAGGATTCAAAGGTTGAGGTGAAATCCTGCTCGCTCAGAGAGGCTGAATAGCAAGTAGCTAACCTCCTCTCCTTGTTCATGTCTCCTGGAAAAGGGCCATCCTTCTGCTCAGGCCCCCACTAAAGAACCCTGGCTACACTTAGTTCCTCCCTACCACTTCCTGTCAGCTAGTTGCTGGCTCAGCCTCCTGACCCCAGGTCAATTTTGTTTAATCAAACAAATGCAACAGGTCTTTGCGTCATTAATAAAGGCAGCAGAAACAAATGTAACACGCCTTTGTACATTTAAAATAGTATTCCACAACATCAAGATGTATTAAAGATTATATATATTAAATATATATATATATATATATATATTATATAAAAGAGAGCCAAGCAGCTGTGGCACATGCCTTTAATCCCAGCACTCAGGAGGCAGAGGCCAGGGTTACACAGAGAAACTCTGTCTCAAAAAACAAAAACAAAAAAAATTATAGCAAAAAAGCCAGCTCTGGTGATCATCTGTAATCCCGTACTCAGGAAGGAAAGGCAGAAAGACTACAAGCTCCAGGACATCAGGACTACAGCAGAAGCCTGTGTATAAACAAACACATGAAGTAAAGCGAGATTATTTGAGGTTTTTTTTTTATTTTGTTTTTAATTTCCAGTTTGGGTTTCTTTTTCTTGTTGTAGTGTTTTGTTTAGCTGTTCGAGACAATGTGTCATGCAGCCCAAGCTGGCCTCAAACTCCCTGTGTACCAGATCCTCCTGATTCTCCTGCCTCCACTACCTAAGTGCTAGGATCACATGTATGCACTGCCATGCCCAGACTTAAAGCAAGTATGTTCCTCTTATGGAACCAGAGAAAACCTCCCATTCACAAGACATGCAATGGCCCTCTGCTGGAGATGCTCAGAGGTTAAGAGCACTTGCTGCTCTCACAGTGGAGCCCAGTTTGGTTCCCAGCAATACATGGTGGTTCCCAACCACCCACAACTTCAATTTCCGGGGATCCAACACACTTTCCTGACCTCTGAAGGCAGGCATACACATGGGACACACATGTATGCAGAAAAGACATCCATATATATCAACTAGAATAAATAAATCTAAAAATGTGTGTCCTCAATTCCAGCATGACACACACACACAAAGAACAACAGTCTTGCCCCAAAAGGCCACAACATGGGGCTAGAGAGATGGCTCAATTTCGAGAGCATTTGCTCTTCAGGAAGGCCCAAACTCAATTCCTAGCCCCCGCATCTAGTGGCTCACAGTTGCCTATAACTCTAGGGGAATCTGATGCTCTCTTCTAGCTTCAATGGGCACCTGTATGCATATGCACAGAGAAATAAAAAATAAAAGCTTTTGATAAAGTAAGGCAGTGCACCCAACACGCACCCTATCTGCCGTATAAACTGCCCCGTTTGTGCATAAAGAACTTTGTCATTTAGAGCATATTAAGAACTACAGGCATCATGAACATTTCCAAAGTGAGGGTCTCCAATGCACATGTGCGTCCCAAGCTCCAGGCACAGCTGCATTACTGTGTGAGTTACGTCGTCCGCGGCAAGCTATTCAGGAATCGATCTTGTGAAGCCCCATGCCTCCTACCACAGCCTGTGTAAAGAACTGATTGGCAGGAGAGGACCCAAATAGAGTGAAAACTACAAAAATACTCAAGCCAAGGAAGAAATCTCATTTACATTTTTATATATGTGTCCACATATAATCAATTGTGTGATAAAGGAAGGAACCTAGTTTCCCACAAGTCATGTATTTTCAATTTATCAGAAGTATCTGATCTATATAACTAATTTTAAACTTTTTTAGATTTAGATTCTGTGTATGAGTGTTTTGCCTGCATGTATGTAAGTGTACCTTGTGCATGCCTGGCACCCACAGAGGCCAGAAGCCATTGGATCCCCTGGAACAAAAGTTACAGATGGCAGCTAAGGCTAGCTTGGAACGTATGATTTTCTTCTGTTTCCACATTGCACGGACTGGGATTACAACCAAGACTGATGTCTGTTTTGAGACTGACTTTGAACTCATCATGCTGCCTCAGTCCCCTGCCAATAGCTATGAGTGCAGATGAGCCAGAGCTGACAGTCGACCTCAAACTCCCTTCTCTGATTCCTTTTTCTACATAACAGTTATTACCACTTAAGATGTAATACATTTGACTCATTGGTTTATTGTCTTCTGCTAGAATATAAATTTTATTCCATACTTGTCTCTGGCTTGGAATAAAGTGTATGGCACACTATCACGATCAACTACTATTCCAAAACTGAATAAAGACAGAAACTAACTCTTTCTCATTTGGCCTCTCAGATTCAACCAGTTTTGTTCAGAGTTGAGTTGGCTTTGCTCATCCCTCGATCAACCGCTATCTCACTCAGTCAAGAGTTTCTATTTTAAATTCTCAGTTTTCTCTTTGAAGGATCTGCCTTCTCCTGCCGCGGTCTTTGAATGCTGGTATTTCAGGCATGCTGTAATCCAATCCGTGTTTGAAGCTAGTGTTCTTTACCAGGGAACTGAAAAGTTCAGGAAAGGTTTATTTCTCCTGCTCTCATTATCTCCAAGCCTTCAACTACCTTGCTGATATTTTGGACTGATCAGATTTGGCCTGACGTTTGTAACAGGAAGGGTGTGGGGCAAATGTATATTTGGAGCTGCTCATCAAAGCCACAAGCAGTTTCATTTAGGTTCAAAAACTAACATCCCAAATCCTTATCTCATCTAGAATTTCCATCACTGTCAATTTGAGGCTAAAGATTCTAGATTTGATTCATCCATAGAAGTGTGTATCCAGGGCCAGAAGGTGACAGAGATGGACTAGGTCTGTCTTTTGACCAATGAAAGAGACATTATCTTAAGCAGATTACAGAACAAGACAGAGCAAGAAGCCATGTCTAAGGGAGGAGGAGGGAACCAGTGTTGCTGCTCCTGAAACTAAACTTTTACAAAGTCCCTGGGCTCAGAGACGAGGTCTCAGTTTGTACCAAAGGAAAGTCTCCCGACAGCTAGAGTGATAAATCCAATGCATGAGCCATGAGCAATGGTTCGCACCTGTGACCCTCGCACTCAGGAAGCTGAGGCAGGAAGATAGCCACAAGTTTAAGCCTACTCTGGTCTAGAAAGTGAGATATCATCTGGGAGTGGTGGCACACACCTTTTGGGGAGTTTTTGTTGTTGTTAGTTGGTTGTTGGTTTGTTTTTGTTTTGTTTTGTTTTCAAGACGGGTTTTTTTTGTTTGTTTGTTTTTTGTTTGGTTTTGTTTTTGTTTTTTGAGACATGGCTTCTTTGTGTAGTCTGTAGTCTTGGCTGTCCTGGAACTTGCTCTGTAGACCAGGCTGGTCTCTAACTCAGAGAGATCCACCTAGGATTAAAGGTGTGTACCATCAGTGGCAGGCAGATCTCTGAATTTGAAGCCAGTTTAGTCTATAATGAGTTCCAGGACATCCAGAGCTATCTATACAGGGAGACACAAACAAACAAATTAATTAATGAATTCAGGACACTAGCCCCCAGCAGGCTGCTACCGATGCACACCCGTCCTAACGCTGACATCACTAACTCACACTGAGTGCCCTGGGAAAATCACCTGTGTCAATGGGCTTCAGCATCTTCAGCCACACCAGCAGGATATGGCCAAGGTCCTGGGCATATCATGAGGATTAAAGAAACCAAATAAACAGGGACAGCATCCAAGACCTTAGGAAGTGCTACATGCCATTATTAAATTCAAATCCTGACTCCACCATCGTGTATGTCCTTGCACAAGTCAGGTAACCTGGTTTTCTTGTCGATTTAAAATGGGGATTACATGTTACAATAAATATTATTAGGTTATTATGAAGATTCAACAAATTAGTTCTTTGGTCTTGGAGACAGGCTCTCATATTTATTGGTTTCTCTGAGACAGATCTACGAAGATCCAGACTGGCCTCTGTATGTAGTCCTAGCTGGCCTCAAGCTCAATAATTTCTATCTGCCCACTGATGATTACAGGTGTGAGCCACCACACCCGGCAAGCATCCAGAAAATGTTCAACAAATGTTAGATATTGATATTATTACGTGTTGTAGAATAGAATATTTGTTTAACTATGTAAAGATGTGCTGCTGTTTCACCTTGCCTGCATAAGGCACCTGATATATCTAAATAGAAAGCTGAATGACCTATAATAGCTAGGCAGATGTGTGGCTGGTGGGGAAAGAGAAAAGGGGAGCTGACTAGATAGCCTGGAGCCAGACAGCTGTAGCCCAGAAAGCCAGGCACAGAAGAATCAGGAAAGCAAGATGGACAGTACATAGATGAGGTAAATGAGCCTCAAGGCAGCATATAGATTAATAGAAATGGGTTAATTTAAGTTAAAAAAAAAACTAGCTAGAAACAAGCCTAAGCTAAGGCTGAGTATTCATAATAATAAGTCTCCATATCATGATTTGGGGGCTGTCAGTCCAAGAAAACCTTCTACAGTTATAATTATTCCCACTAATTTTTCCAGTGAACCCTCCTGTAACCTTGTGAGATCAGTAACATGCCTAGCCCACAGATTGGAAAACTAACGCTCAGAGACTCAATGTGCCAGCTCTGTTTCAAGTACTTCACAATTCTTAACTTAAGTCTTTCCTGTAACTGCACTATCCCTGCCTGTGTCTCAGGGAACCAAGGAGGCACAGAGAAGGTTGAGTAACTTCCCCAGTGTTCTGGAAATATTGGAAATATGTGTTCTTTCCAAGCATGGTGGTGTATTCCTTTAATTCCAGCACTTTGAGAGGCAAAGGCAAGATGATTTATATGAGACCAGACTGGTCTACTAGCAATATCCAGGCCAGCTGGGGCTACATAGACCTTATCTCAAAATAGAAAAAGAAAGAAAGAAAGAAAGAAAGAAAGAAAGAAAGAAAGAAAGAAAGAAAGAAAGAAAGAAAGAAAGAAAGAAAGAGGGGTTGGGGATTTAGCTCAGTGGTGGAGCGCTTGCCTAGCAAGCACAGGACCCTGGATTTGGTCCTCAGCTCTGGAAAAAAAAAAAGAAAAGAAAGAGAGGGGAGGGGAAGGGAAGGGGAGGGGTTAGGGGAGGGGAGGGGAGGGGATGGAGGAGGGGAGAGGGGAGGGGAGGGGAGGGGAGAGGGGAGGGGAGGGGATGGAGGAGGGGAGAGGAAGGAAAGAGAGGGAAGCCAGGCTTGGTGGCACAGACCTTTAATCCCAACATGTTGGAGGCAGGTGGACCTCTGTTAGTTCAAGGCCAGCCTGGTCTGTAGGACTAGCTCTACAAAAAAAAAAAAAAAAAAAAAAAATCTTTGTGACCCAAGAAATAAGAATATGGTTCCAACAACCAGTTATTTTAGGAGTTAGGGGATCATACACCAGGAGGCATCTCACCTCACCCACCACTCTGGCTCTGGTCCAGGAGGGCAAGGGAAAGCCTAAACTGACTAGAGGTCCTCTGATCAAAGCTCAGCTCTCTAGACTCTCTAGATGAGTACGTCATCTAGAAAAATGTGAGGAGCACTTCCAAAGAGAAGGGAGCATTTGACTTCCCAAGAACTCTAAAACCTACATATTTACCTCCTGGGTACAAGCTGCCTGGCAGACTCCAGGAACCAGCAGGTCTTGTCTCTGCCTCCTGAGGAGACAATGGTCAAGACACTGCCTTTCTCAGAGCACTGACTGGAAGGATCCAGACCAAGAGGGGAAGTGGCGTCCTCGATTCAGAGAGACAGGGGGCTAGGAGTTAAAGCAGTCTGGGACTCACACACACACACACACACACACACACACACACACACACACACACACACACCCCGCTCCTGCTTTCGGCTGTTCCATATCTTCTGAATATGCTTTGCACGCTCTCGAGCATGTAGAGTGCTCTGCACACACGGAGAAGTCAATTCCACCATTTAATTAACTTCGCTGCAGCACTCACCTTCCCACTGGCATTTCCAGAGGCGCTTTGGAGGTATTTACTTCCTTTATACAAAATCACTCCAAGAAATAGGACAACTTATAGAGCAGGAAGGTGGGACCTGGAGATGTTGGGTGGAATCTGGGGGCCACAGGTGACATGTGGATAGGGTTCCCATCTATGTTTCAACATTGACTGGCAGTGTTGTTCCCAGGGTGACTTCTGAAATTGTTTCCCACTGTATGTTGGCAGAAAATACATAATGCCTTTTGAGCTTACTGGGGAAATTAAAGGAGACTGTGTGTGCTAAGTGCTTACCACATGCCTAGAAAAATAATGAGGTTCAAAAATGGAAGCTAGTAATAAAACAGTCGTCCAAGGAGGATGCAACTTCAGTAGAACCCTAATACATCCTTTACAAGATGGGCGCTCCCAAAATTGTTCCAGTTCAGAATCTGCAGAGTGCTAATAGCACCCATCCGCTAAGGCATCACTTGTCCCTATTTGGGTTCAGCTTAAAACTGCCATCAGGGTGACACTTCCAGTTCTGTGACAGTAAGGGTGGCATTTCCCCAGGCCATGTCTCTTACTTCACTGTGGCATCTTATCAAAGTGCTAACACTTCCCGAGACCTGCGACAGGTCTTGAACATCCCAGCCAGGCATCTCTATGTCTGAGTTGTAAGTGACTGCTCAGATGTCATCTGGCCCAACTTGATCTCCTCCCAGTCACCAGGAGGAAAGTCAGTGTGCTGGTCCCATTGTTCCTCAGAAACATCACACACACAATCACTCCCTCCTGACATTCTCTGCAGCCCCAAGTTTCAGTTAAAAGCAAATGCCACCCCATCCAAACAAAGGCTCAGTATGGGTAGCCAGAAGACATAAGGGAGAGTGTGATGGTACACAGCTGGATCCCAGCACTTGAGGTCAGGGCAGAAGGATCAGGAGTTCAAGGTCATCTTCAACTACAAAGCAAATTTGAGACCTTATCTTATAAAACCAAAATAAATAAATAATATGGTTTATCACACAAGCCTGAAACTTGAGCTCAATCTCTGGGACCAGGGGTAGGAGAGAATTAACTCCCAAATGCTGTTCTCTGACCTCTATACACACCAAATCACACTCACAAACGCTGTTCTCTGACCTCTATACACATTGATTACAAGCACAACCACACACACCCATGCACAATAATAAATAAAATTTAAGCCAGGCGGTGGTGGCACACATGTTTAATCCCAGCACTCAGGAGGCAGAGGCAGATGGATCTCTGTGAGTTCAAAACCAGCCTGGTCGACAGAGAGTTCCAGGACAGCCAGGACTGTTACACAGAAAACTGTGTGTCAAAAAAAAAAAAAAAAAAAATCAAAAAGAAAAGGAACATATTAAATATATTAAATATAAACAGGTGAATATTTCTATAATTCTAGGATCAGGACTCCTTTGTCATTCTACAAAGGCTTCTCAAGGCCACGTGTGAGCCAAGCCCTCTGCTCTGGATTGGCCACAGAGGGTCTAGATCCTGTTTCTGCTCTCAACAAGTTCTTAGACTTTATAAAAAGTAAACAGAAGCTGGACAGTGATGGTGCACACTTTTAATCCTAGCACTTAGGAGGCAGAGGCAGGTGGAGGCAGGTGGATCTCTGTGTTGCAGGCCAGCCTGGTCTACAGAGTGACTTCTAGGACAGCCAAGGCTACATACAGAAACCATACCATGTCTCAAATATATATATATATGTAAACATCATATTATAAAGACTAGGTAGAGACATGGAGGGATATCCTGGGGAGAAACCAAGGAAAATACATTTTGCCCACACAAGAAAAATGGCAGGGAAGGGTTCGATAAGAACAGAAATTATACAGACAAACGCATGATGCCCTAGGTTCAACTACAGCTTTAAAAAGAAGACCGAGGGGGCTGGAGAGATGGCTCAGAGGTTAAGAGCACTGACTGCTCTTCCAGAGGTCCTGAGTTCAATTCCCAGCAACCACATGGTGGCTCACAACCATCTGTAATGAGATCTGGTGCCCTCTTCTGACCTTCAGTCATACATGCTGTATACATAATAAATAAATAAATCTTTAAAAAAAAAAAAAAATAAAAAAAAAAAAATAAAAAGAAGACCGAAGCTAGACTAATGTCTAAGCGACGTGCTTTTGACCATTCTCCTCTGAGTACAACTTCCCTTGTTTAAATGGTGCTACTCTTCCCCTCAAAGAAACTCTTGAAAAGCGTAGATGTGACACCTATGGAGGACCACACTGCTACTTAGAAAAGGTAACTTTCTAAAAATGAGTTGTTTCTTTACCTATGTGCATTGGGCTTTGGCCTGCATGTATGTCTATGTGAGGGTGTCAGATCCTCTGGAACTGGAGTTACAGACACTTGTGAGTTGCCATGGGTTGCTGGGAATTGAACCCGGGTCCTCTGGAAGAGCAATGAGTGCTCTTAACTGCTGAGCCATTTCTCTGGCCCAAACGGTGACTTCTCGTGTCAAAGGACAGGCTCAGCAAATGGAACAGAACAGAGGAGAACCCAAGCAGAGTTAGTGCCGAATTGTAATCCAAAAGCCGGCAAGACAGAGTGGCTCAAGTTAACACGGGCTCTCTAGGGTCAAGCCAAGGAGCTTGGGCTCGATTCTGCGAGTCTGGGGAGTCACAGGAGTGGGAGAGGGACAGGCTCCTTTGTGTGAGTTAGGGAGCTGAAGATTCTGGAAGAATAAGGATCAATGAGGAGCCATGATAAGCCATACGAGCCAGGGACACTAGCGGTCTCACCACGGCTGCCGCTGCAACACCATGCCACAGGATGGACACCCTCTGTCACCCTGAGAACTTAATCCACAGTTTAACAGTGTTAAGAGGTAGAACTTTGCCAGTCCTGGTGGCACAGACCTTGATCCAAACACTTGGGATGCAGAGGCAGGTGGATCTCTGAATTCGAGGAAAGTCTGGTCTACAGAGCTCCAGGACAGCCAGGCACCCTGGGGAAGTGGGGGGGGGACTTAAACCAGATGTTGTAGAATACACCTACAATTCCAATTCCAGCCATCAGGAGACTGAGTAAAAGGACCAGGGGTTCAAGACTAGCCTAGGTGAGATAAGCAAGACCTTATCTAAAATAAATGGACAATCATTAGGTGGCAGTGATCAGGTAGAGTGCCCTCGGCACAACCCTAGCATTATAACAACCTCCACCCAAAAAGATCACAAGAGCTACAAATAAGAGCTCTGCTGACCAGCAGTGGTTGGTAGTACGATCTAGCTGGGTAGATGGGGAGGTGGGGAGGGGATCTAAGCCTGGGAAGAACATTTGCCAAGGCTTGAAAAGGCACCTGAGAGAAACTGGGAGGCCAGTGTGGCTGGAGCTTGAAGAGAAAGGTAAGTTGGCCATGTGGTACACACAAGACTGCACAGATTAAAAACGGGGATGGGCCAGCCGAACCTCCCCAGCCATGCTTAAAACAGGTCAGGAATTCTGAGTGCAGAGCAGGCTCCAATGTCATCCCGGCCAGTCCCAGGAGTATGGGGTGTCTCGCTGTTCACTCAGGTCTCCCCACAGTTCAGAGTTTTCTTATCTACTGGCTGTTGTCATCACCCCACAAGACATTTAACTACTGGGTATTTGGTAAGGTTTCAAGAGACAGACCTTAGCCCTTCCAACCCAACCTCTCATACCCCAGGCCCCCTCCTCCAATTGTGAGGCTGAGAGATGGATGAAAGAAATGTTTAATACATGTGCCTGAAACTAAGGCCAAGATAGAGTCCCTCTCTTTTACGTTTCATTTCTTCTGTGGGATTTGGGGGCTCAGTGTTCTAACTGTTGCAATTCTAATATTCTGTGGCATGAGAGAGGATCCTAAGTCCTGAAAAAAGGAGATCTGGGGTTTCTACATTTTCAAGATTCTAAACTCCTACACTCCCTCCAGTAAACTCCGAGTGAACAGAAACGGGTTGCTGTTGTTCAGCACCAGCTGGTTTACAAGCAAGAACTCCTGAGCCTCTCAGCATCTCCCAAACAGCCAGAGAATAACAATTGAGCTCCATCTCCGAACCTCCAACACACCCACACCAGTTCCATCCACTGGCTAGCAAAAGCAGAGTCTGAAAGTCTTAGGGGCGGGAACCAAAACTTGCTAGCTGAGGAAAGAGCGGGGAGCAGTAACTGCAAGAGGGTGGGGGAGCCTCGGCCCGCCCATCCGCCTCAACTGCTGACTTCCTGGTCACAGCGGGCGTCGGCAAGGGTAGCAGGCCACCGCGGCTGCGAGCCCCAGAGCCATGGGGCAGGCGCGGGATGCCATCCTGGACGCTCTTGAAAACTTGACCCCGGAGGAGTTCAAAAAGTTCAAGATGAAGCTGCAGTCAGTGCCGCTGCGCCAGGGCTATGGACGCATCCCGCGGGGGCCCCTGCAGCAGATGGACGCCATAGACCTCACTGACAAGCTTGTCAGCTTCTACCTGGAAGCTTATGGCGCCGAGCTCACAATGACTGTGCTTAGAGAGATGGGCATGCGGGAGCAGGCTGAGCAACTGCAAACGGTCATTCAGAGAGGTGAGTGTGGCTGCCCCCCGGTCGTCTACCCTCAACTTCCTGCACCCCGCCAGAGGCCTGCCTCTTTGGCTCTTAATTTTCTCTTCCTCTTACCTTACCAAAAAAAAAAAAAAAAAAAACTCCCCATGGTAGCCTTGAACTTAGCACCCTGGGTGGAGGGGGCATCAGCTCCAGACAGATTATTGAAAACGGAAGAGAACCACCTGACATTTCTTTATAGAGTCTGGAGCTGCGGCAGCTGCAACCAGTGCCTCTCCTCAAACGGCAGCCAGGACAGGTGAGGCTCCCCACCCTACCACACCCTGGCACAGCCTATCTATTGTACAACCCAAGGCCAGAGCCAAGACTAGCCCTGCCTTCCTGCTACCCACACATTTTGGGGAGGGAGTGTAGTTCACCTATGTAGCCATGGTGGGTGGACTTCCTTGGTCCCCCCCCACACCCCTAAAACTCTATCTAATAAAATCTGAAGCAGCAATCAGCTGTGTCCTCTCTTCTGTCCTCAGTACACTTCATTGACCAGCACAGACAAGCACTGATCGGCAGGGTCACGGACGTGGACGCCCTGCTCGACGCCCTGTTTGGCAGTGTGCTGACTGAAGAACAGTACCAGGCAGTTCGAGCGGAGACCACCAACCCGAACAAGATGAGGAAGCTCTTCAGCTTCACTCCAGCCTGGGACCTGGCCTGCAAGGACTTACTCCTCAAGGCCCTGAGGGAAACACTGCCCTACTTAGTGGCGGACCTGGAGAAGAGCTGAGGTATTTTCTCCAGCTACAGCTCCTAACTCTGAATACACAAATTTTTAAAAAATCAGTTAGTACTGTTTTCTCTGCTCCCTTGGATGTTTGTGCCTCGCTAAGCTACATTTCTAAAGGCCAAATGAGCTAAGGAGAAGGGCTCAGTGGTAGATGATGGACCTACCATGCCCAACCCCCTAGGATCAGTCTCCAACCCCCAAATTCCACAGACTTCTGGTTTCACCGTTCTAGTGTGTAAGACTTCTCAAATGATTCCTGATTCCTCACTTGGGAGGGTTTCCCATATTATCCCAAGGGATTACTCTTGAGAACACACTTAACATATCCATCCAAACCAAGTTAAAATGGGTATATTGGGAATATATGGGGATATGTACAATGGGGCTTAGAGTCGGGAGGGGCAGCCCTGCCAGAGGCATCTAGAAACCAGATCATAAAAGACTCCTTATTTGCTCTACCTTCTCCATAATTATACTATTTTCACATGAGGCAGAAGTACCAGCAGGTTACCAAGGAGGCCCAGACGCCAAGCACCTACCAGCTCCGCTCCCTCTATCAGACTTGGTCTAGCCTTTAGCTGCAGCCGGCCTACAGTCCTCTCTACTTCTAGTCCCCCTCCAAAGGCCTGAGTAACCAAAACTGCTCATGGGAACAGATTGTCTTATTATCACACCTGAACTTCCTGCCTGGTCCTTAAGCCCACCCAGCCGCATCTCCTCACACACACTTCCACATATACCCATACCCACTATTTGCTCACACCAGGCACTACTTACACACTTAGCATACAACTCTGGAAAGTCTTGAAATCTGCTTGTCCCAGCATGCTCAAAGGCACACCTACTGGCTCAGAAAACATTTCCCAGTGTCTCTATGGTAAAGTTTTGGTAAAATATTGCCAGAGAATATTTTCACAAGGGACCCTTCTAATAGATTGGGCCTGTCATTATAAAACATTTTTTTTCCTAATTCCTATTTTTTTTTTTTAATTTTCATATAAACTTGTTAGGCATGGTGGCACATGCCTTTGATCCCAGCACTACCCAAGCCAGCCTGGTCTACAGTGTTCCAGGCCAGCCAGGGATATTAAGAGCCTGACTGAGAAAATGAAACTTCACAGGATCCTATTGGTTCCATCAGACAGGACCATAAATAGTACTTTTGCAAGAGTAGCCTCCAGGCTGGGGATGGAACTCCACTGTAGAAGGCTTGTCTGCCAACCTGAACCCTGGGTTTGTTCCCACCCCCCATGGGCACACCTGTTAGTCCCAGCACTGTGGGGACAGAGGCATGAGAGCACAGATAGAGGCAGAGATAGAATGGCCCTGAAGCTCACAGGCCAGTTTTAGCTAATAAGCAGCACAGCAGCAGGAAGAACTGACTCCCGAAAGTTTGTCCTCAAGCCTCCAAGCACAGACATACGTGCTCGCTCTCACACACACACACACACACTACATTTTTTAAATTTCTTTAAAATGGATAAGCCCTTGAGGCTGGACAGACAACTCAGCAGTCAAGAGTAGTTGCTGCTCTTCCAGAGGGACCAGGTTCAATATAGTGCCCATGTGAAGGCTCAGTCTGTGAAGCCTGTTCCCTGGAATTTGATGCCCTCCTCTGGCCTTAGCAGGTACTGCATGCACATGGTGCACAGACATGCAAAAAGCATCCATAATTTAAAAAAAAAAAAAAAATTTAAATAAGCTTGGTCATGGCTCCTGATGTCACCAAAGGACATGCAGTAACACAGGATCTGGGCTGTCACTGGAGGCAAAATGGGGATCTGAGAGGCATGCTGCAGCTGGAGCCATAAAGATCTGAGTGACCTGTACTGCCATAAGATGCCCTGGTGACATCTTAGCCCAGGCTGCTGAAGACCATGTCTGAGTCTTTGTTGATGTCCATGGCCTGTGGTGCGACCAAGGGCCACACAGATGCCTGGGGTCTAGGCCCACAATCTGTGGCCATGCTGGCACTCAAGGCCATGGCACCACTACCAGGGCCACACCTATCTTAGTGGCCTGCGCTGTCAGATGGGGCCATGGTGTCATCTGGGCCAAGGCTGCTGCCAAGGGCCATGTCTGGGTCTGTAGTTCTATGGTAGCCAGGGTCTGCATTGATGTCTGTGGCTCCTGATACCAAAGGCCATGCCAATGCCAGGGGTCTAAGGTACCACGTGGGGCAATGTTGGTGTCTGAGGGTCACTCTGCTGCTGGAACCATGCCAATCTGAGTGGCCTATGCTGCCACCTGAGGTCATGGTGACATCAAAGCCCAGGCTGATGCTGGGGACCATGTCTGGGTTCATGGTTCTCCCACAGCCAGGTTCTGTGTTGATGTCCATGCCCCATGGTACCACCAAAGGACACATGGATGCCCAGGTCTAGGGCACAACCTGTGGCCATGTTGGTGTCTGAGGGCTGTTACCACTACAGCCATGCCGATCTGGGTGGCCCACGCTGCCCCACAGGGTCATAGCAGCTTCTGGGCCTGGGCTGCAGTTGTGGGCCATGTCTGGGTCCATGGCTCAGCGGCAGCCAGTGTCTGTGCAAATGGCCAGGTCTGAACAGCAGACCATGTTGGTATCCGAAGGCATTGCTGGCGCTGGGGCCATACTGATCCCGGTGGCCTGTGCTGTCACCAGGACCATAGTGACTTCTGGGCCCGAGCTGCTGCTGTAGCTGGGGTAATAACATCCATGGCCTGTGTTACCAGAGCGGGTCATAGGAGCCATGCATATGGAATCCGAGGGCTGTGCTGAGACAGTGTCCTGCCCCCTCATGGACACTGTAGCAGGAGCTGCCTCCCTCCACCAATCCACTCCCACTCTGGAGATGGCCCCACCACTCTCCACAGGCATGGGAGAGCTGACCCTGATGGCATGGCCCTAGGAGAGCTGGCTCTGCCCCTCGCCTGAGGGGGGCAGTCCCAGTGGTCCAAACCAACCAGCTCAGCTACCACCCACATCCTGGACCCTGGGTCAGCCCACCCTAACATCTGCCCCATCTATGACCTGCTGGAGTAAGTGAAGGGACTGGTCGGTTAGAACAATTCCTACAGGATCTCGGGGCGGCAGCAGGATATCCAAGAGGAGTTCGGTGAGGGTCCAGTAATGATGGTGTGCTAGAGGCCTTGACCAGACCAAGGACTCATTGCAATGAACATTTGCAGGTAAAGCTGACTGGACAAAAGGGTCTACTGTGTGACACACTACAGCTTCCGATGCCACAAGCATGAATGAAGAGGTGTTAGACAGAGGAGCAAGGTGATTTGTTTTGTTTTGAATTAATTTGGGGGGTCATGCTGTATGAGTAGAGACAGATATGAATGGACTGGAAGTGAGCAGGTTTAGGGTACATGGGAAATTCCCAAAGTATCAATAAAGAATTCTGTTTAAAAAGGAAATACACTTGGGAGACATAAGCAGGCAGATCTCTGAGTTCTAGGACAGCCATTCAGTCAGAATGACATAGAAAGTGCCAGTCTCAAAAGTTTTTTTTAAATAAATCCTTAAAAAAAATAGTTCAAAGCAGTGTTTCTTTGGTTTTGTTTGTTTTGGGGATGGGGGGTATTTGTCCTGGAATCTGATATATAGACCAGACTGGCCTTGAACTCAAGAGATCCATCTGTCTCGTCCTGGAGTGCTCAGATTAAAGGCTTGTGCCACCACTCAGCCTGAAGCAGCGTAGTTAATAGTTTCCCCAAGGGCTGAATTCAGACCCCAGAACCTATATGTAAGCTGGAAACAAACTAACAAACTAACCTCTTTGGTAAAATGGGAAGTAGAGACAGGATAATGCCTGGAAGCTCCTAGACTGGTCAAGAGACCCTAATTCAAACATGGTAGAAAGCAAGCACCAGCACCCTTGGTTGTCCTTTGACCTCCACACATAAGCCCTGGCGCTTGGAAACCACACACACACACACACACACACACACACACACACACACACACACACACACACACACACACACACACACCTTGGGGACTCCCCTTCCCCTTCATATTTTTTCCTGGGAGTAAGGAAGAATTCAGTTCTACAAGTCTTAGATTTAAGACACAACATAGTGGTTTAAGAGCAAAAGTTCTAAAGGAAGAAAAGTCAAACCCAGCTCCTGGTCTTACTATGATGAAAGCTGTACCCTCAGCATCCCTCTGCAAAGTAGGAATAGTAAGACCTAGCTCATCTTTTTTTTAATTATTTATTTATTATGTATACAACATTCTGCCTCCATGTATGCCTGCCCGCCAGGAGAGGGCACCAGATCTCATTATAGATGGATGTGAGCCACCATGTGGTTGCTGGGAATTGAACTCAGGACCTCTGGAAGAACAATCAGTTTTCTTAACCTCTAAGCCATCTCTCCAGCCCATCAGATTTTTATAGCTCCCTCTCCCCGCCCCCCCCCCCCCCGCCCCCGGTTTTTTGTGACAGGGTTTCTCTGTGTAGTTTTGGTGCCTGTCCTGGATCTCGCTCTGTAGACCAGGCTGGCCTTGAACTCAGAGACCTGCATAGCTCTGCTTCCCGAGTGCTGAGATTAAAGGCGTGCACCACTGCAGCCAGGCTAGTTCATCTCTTAACAGCACTGGGAAATGCACATTAGTGTCAATAATTCTAATAGGACATTTAATTGCATCTGGGTGCCTGTGCTGTCCACTACATGGAAGACCATCTATCTAAAAATACCTGACAGTCTTGGTTTCTAAAGCTAACCCACAAAACAACCCCCTCATCTCCACTGCGTTGGAGAACATCCCAAAGCTAGACGTTCAGGACACTAAAAGCTAGAACCAGGCGGCCACTGGTCAGATCAAACTGTCAGGCCAGGACAAAGGAGGAGCCTTTGAAGGCACTGGACAAAGTGACAAAACTCAAATAATGGTCACCAGGAGTCCCAACCAGGAGTCCCACAGAAATTGCCAACATCATAGTTTATGCCGCACTCTTACGATCTACCCCCGACAGGGTTTCTATGTAACCCTGGAACTCACTCTGTAGATATTCCCCTGCCTCTGCCTCCTGGGTGTTGGGATTAAAGGTGTGTGCCACCACTGCCCAGCTATGCCAAACTCTTACCAACGAACAACCTAACAAAAATTAAAGTTACAAAAGACAAATCTGAAACTTTTAGGTTTTGCGGGGGCCAGGTTGGCTTTATTGAGACAGGGTCTATATAGAGCAGGCTGGCCTCCCAGAGATCTGCCTGCTTTTGCCTGAGTGCTGAGATTAAAGGTGTGTCAGGCTCAAGAATTGTTAAGACTCACTGCATCACATTTTCCATGTCTCCACCCAAGTGCTGTACTACAGGTGGACTATATAGGACTGTTCAAAACGATGGACCTTCCTTCCCTATCTAGTCAAGCTCCTGTCTTAGAACAAAAGCCAGCCCAAGCTGGGCTTGTGCTACTCACAAAAATGTGTATATAGGCTGGGCATGGCTGCATATACCTTAATCCCAGCAATTAGGAGGCAGAAGCCTGGTCTAGTGTTTCAGCCAGAGCTCATGATTCCAATTAACATACAGAAGGGATGATCCAGGCTGGAGAGATGGCTCAGCGGTTGAGAGCACTGATTGCTCTCCCAGAGGTCCTGAGTTCAACTCCCAGCACCGACATGGTGGCTCACAACCACCTGTAATAAGATCTGATGCCCTTTTCTGGCCTGCAGGGACACATGCAGGCAGAATACTGTATACATAATAAATAAATCTTTAAAAAAAAAAATGATCCAAGCACACATTTTCTGCCTAACTTCCTCTTACATGTGTGTCTAGGAATGTGTGCATGTATGTGGCCAGAGGTCTGGATCACCCTGGAGGTGGAGTCACAGGTGGTTTTGAACTGCTTGATGCAGGTGCAAAGGACCAAACCAACCTCTACAAGATCAGTGTGCTGATCTTGCTCAGTCTTTAAAAAATTAAAATTAGAAAGGGGGGGGGGGGCGTTGAAGAAATAACTCAGCAGTTAAGAGCACTTACTGTTCTTACAAAGTATCTAGATTTGGTTTTCAGCATCCACATGTTGGCTCACAACCATTCACAGTACACACATGGTATATATATACATCCATAAAGGCAAAACACTCATACATAAAATATGTAAACCTAAAAAAGAAGATCGCTGTGCTTACTGGCACAGACAACATAGCACAGTGAGAGGCTGGAGGAAGTACAACTGAGGCAGGGATGAGGCCAGTGCAGGGACTGTGGAGCTGTCCTAAGAAGTCAGGGCTGGAGAGATGGCTCAGGGGTTCAAGCAGCTCAAAACCACCTGTGACTCCACCTCCAGAGTGATCCAAAGCCTCTGGCCACAAACACGCACACACTCCCAGACACACATGTATATACATAATTAAAAATAATTAAAGATAAATCTTAGGAAGAAGAAAAGTCAGGCAGAGAATGTGTGTCTGGGTCATCTCTCCTCTATGATAATCGGTATCCTAGTTAGGTGTCTATTATCTGTGATAAACACCATGACCAAAAGCAACTTATGGAGGAAAGGCTTTATTTGGCTTATATGTGCTGCTCAGGTCATCATGATGAGAAAGAAGTCAGGGTAGAAACAAGGCAGGAACTAAACCAGTACTCCTTGGGATAAAGGAAACTACCAATCCCATTAAATAAATAAGGAAGGAAGGAAGAGAGAGGAAGAAAGGAAGAGAAAGAAAGCAAGCAGCTTCTAGTAGTCAGGTAGTAGACCCATGCCTATAATCTTAGTAATCAACAGGTAGCAGATCACAAGTTCAAGACCATCTTAGGCTATAGTTAAGGGTCCATTTCAAAAATGATAGTTAAGTCAACATGTGACCTCACACTGGCATGTCACCATCAAAACACAAGAACACTATGAATGCATGAAATTACACATACCAAAGGTATATGTGGAACAAGAGAATTTCATTTCCAACCCTAAAACACAAATATGAATATTCCAAAATTAAAAATACCAGAAACCCAAAAAAACTTCTGTTCCTAATTATTATGGATTTGGGTTTAAATTAGTAGTCTGTACATTAAACTTGGAAGGATTATTCAGACCACCTCAACTGACACAAGTTTAGAGGGTTTCCCACCAGAGAATTTGCCTTTTTTTAACTTGGAGACTGGTAGTTTTGATGAGAAAGGCTTCCCAGTTGGGAAGAACTAGGAGTTGTGGTCTTTTGAGGTTATGTTACTGGAGGTAGGCTTTTAGCTCAAGGCTTGTACCATTCATTCCCAGTGCGCTCTCTGCCCCCTTTCTTTGGTTTCTCAAGAGACAGGGCTTCTCTGTATAGTCTCGGCTGTCCTGGAACTTGATGTGTAAACCAGGCTGGCCTTGAACTCAGAGATCCACTTATCTCTGCCTCCCCAGTGCCAGGATTAAAGGCCTGCATCAACACACTCGGGTGCTCTCTGCCTCGTGTTGTCGAGATGTGAGCTCTCAGCTGTTCCCACTACCATACCTTTGCTCTACCATCATGAACTCTTAACGCTCTGTAACTGTAAACCCACTGAAATGCTTTTAGGTTGCCTTGGTCATGCTTTATCACAACTAAGACAAAATCCATAGTAAATAAAATTGACTAAACTTACCTCCAACTTTAGAAAAATTAAAAAAAAAAAAAAGCCTATCATAAAACCCCAGACATTTCAAAGCACTAAATAATCTCAATTAGAAAACCTCTTGGGGAGGTGGTGATGCCACCTGGAAAGAACTGATATTCTTCAAAGCTTATTCTCATGGCCTTACCCATCCCACCCAGTCTGTCAATCCACTTTTTGAAAGATGTTTAAGGGACTGGAGGAATGGTTCATCTGCTAAACATACTTGCCTTTAGAGTTTTGTTCCCAGCACTAGGGAGTACTCTCTGGCATTCACAAATATCTGCAAACAAGTGGTATCCACTCACATACATAAAATAATTAAGCTACACTTAATGGTGCTCACTTTGAATCCCAGAACTTGGAAGGCAAAGGCAGGTAGGTCTTCATGAGTTCAAGGTCAGTCTGGTCTACATAGGGAGTCCCAGGCCAGCCAAAACTACATAGTTTGTCTCAAAAAAAAAAAAAAAAAAAAGAAAGAAAGAAAGAAAAGAAATACATAGTAGACTGACTGAGGGAGTGTGGTGTGGAAGTTAAAACCAAAGTTTTTGTTGTTTTTTTTTTTGTTTTTTGAAGATTTATTTTATTATATGTAGAGTATGTATGTCTGCAGGCCAGAAGAGGGCACCAGATCTCATTACAGATGGATGTGAGCCACCATGTGGTTGCTGGGAATTGAAGTCAGGACCTCTGGAAGAGTCAGTGCTCTTAACCTGAGCCATCTCTCCAGGCCCGTTTTTCGTTTTCTGAGACAAGGGTTTCTCTGTACGATTCTGGCTGTCCTGGAACTCATTCTGTAGACTAGGCTGGCCTCAAACTCAAATCCATCTGCTTCTGCCTCTGCCTGATAGGATTGAGGGCATGTACCACCACCATCTGGCAAAACTGAAGTGCTTCAAGGATGCCCCAGAGCTTGGCTTTCCACTACAGCACCAGTACTCAACCAAAACAGCACAAGTTTCTATGTTTATCACAAGTTGGCTAGCCCTCATTGTTTTTCAACAAAGCCCTTCTCCTCCCAGCACACACAATACACCAATACTCCAAACCAACACTACAACCATGAGTCATGAACACACTATGTATGTATCAGTGGGAGTGCTTCGTCTGCCAGATCCCTTATCCTAGACTCATGAATTCTGACTTCAGATTCAATTATTTCCCAAAGCTCTGAACTGCTAACCACCAAAAAAACCTGAGATCAAATCTGTCAACATGCTCTAAGTTTGTCTATTCTCTGCATGCCAGCACAACTTGTCGTCTTCCTGCCTTGGCTTCTGACTGCCAACCAAGATGACAGGCAAGTGCCATCACACTTGTTCTCCAAAAGCCCAACAAATTCATTAAAACTAAGTGTTGGAATCAACAAAACCATGCCCAATACCCTCCTTTTGCAGTACTCAAAAAGCTAAGCTACGCTAAGACACCAGCTAATTAAAGTTTGTCTGGAGTGTTTTGAGACAGGTGCTGTGATTACAGGCATGAACCACTATGACGAGCAGATGAGTTGCATGTGGTATACCTTCATGTGTGCACAGCTCTGTGCAGAAGCCAGACATTAACTGTCTCTCTCAAAAGTCCTAATCACTGGAGCACTAGGTCATCCTCAGAAACTAGCACGTCCAAGACCAGCTTGGGCTACCTAAGACTCTCTATTGGGGGGGAGGGGGGAGGGAGTGCTAGAGAGATGGCTACAGTTAAGAGCACTTGTTGCTCTTCCAGAGAACCTGGGTTCAGTTCTCAGCACTCACATGGTGACCCACAACCATCCCTAACTCCAAGTCTAGGGAGCTGATGCCCTTTTCTGGTCACCATGCATAACCAGGAATACCCATGGTGCACATATACATGCTAGTAAACCTCCAGGGGTGGTGGAGCTCATCTATAGTTCCAGCACTCTGGAGGAAGAGGTAAGCAGTTATCTGAGATATCTGAGTTTAAGACCAGCCTGGCCTAAACAGTGAGTCTCTGTATGAAGCTAGAGACCTTGTCTCAAAAAACAAACTCATCTTTCAAAAAAATCACTTAAATAAAATAAAATCAATTATAAGATGGGTGAAAGACATAGTTCAACATAGAAACAAGTAATGCAGCTAGGCAGTGGTGGCACTTGCCTTTAATCCCAGCACTCGGGAGGCAGAGACAGGCAGCTGAGTTGAGGCCAGCCCGGTCTACAAAGCGTGTTCCAGAACAGTCAAGAGCTGTTGCACAGAGAAACCCTGTCTCCAAAAACCAGGAAGGAAAAAACCAAACACGCCACTGGGTGTCACAATTTTGTCATCAATGATGACCGGGCACCAGAACCAATTGTCTTGTTCATCCATTTATTTCCTCATCTACCCAGACTATGCTGGACCTAACCACGACCAATCACTGGGCACTAGTTATCTGGTAATAAACTTCAACCTTAGGGCTGGAGAGAAGGTCAATAGAAAATAATGATCAAGTTCCAGGACAGCCAGGGCTATATAGAGACCCTGTCTCAAAATACCAAAATAAAAAGCACATACTGGTCTTTTACAAAGGACCTGAGGTTAGTTCTCAGCAGCCATAGAAGGTGGCTCACAAATGCCTCAAACTACCTCCAAGGCATCACTCTTTCTGGTCTCTGCATGCACCTACAGAACACAGGAAGACAACACATACACAAAAATGAAGTAGTTAGAAACAAAAAAGCTTCAATCTTCATTTCTTCTAGCTGCATGGATTAGGGAACCACAACCAAACTCTAATGTATTAAAACCCTAGTAGGTGAAGCAGCAACAACACACATCCATTAGGCTTCTCAAACCAAATTAACACATCAAATAAACAGCCTATCAAGTAAGCAGACTCAGGGACCTAACTACAGCTTTAGGTGAGGATTCTTATCCAGGCATGAAAGATTTGCACAGGTACCAAGTTTAATGAGACTAATACACTTCCCAAAACATTCAGGGCCTTCAACCTTGAAGCACGCCTATGCACAGGTGAACCTTTAACAAAGCCATCAAAAAACTCCTCTCAGGAAGTGGTGGCGCACGCCTTTAATCCCAGCACTCGGGAGGCAGAGGCAGGCGGATCTCTTTGAGTTCGAGGCCAGCCTGGTCTCCAAAGCGAGTTCCAGGAAAGGCACAAAGCTACCGAGAAACCCTGTCTCGAAAAACCAAAAAAATAAATAAATAAAGTAAAATAAACAAACGGTAACTCCAGTCCCAGGAGATCTGATTATGACCTTTAAAAAAGAAAAGAAAAGAAAAACAAACTCCTCTCAGAAACACACTTCAGCATAAACTTCAACATAAGGGTGAGGGTAGTAGCTCAGTAGAAATTCTAGCACTGTTGAAGAGGAAAGGGGCAAAAGAAAAAAAAAAAAAAAAGAACTCTGCAAGAAAGCACCTCCCAACAACAGGTCTCAACATATCTGTAGGGCATGCTTAAAATAGCTTCTGTATACAAACTGTTCATCAGGCATCATAAATCATGGTGCCTGTCTGTAATCCCAGCGATGGGAAAACTGAAGCAGGATTCATACATATTTAAGGATAGCACAGGCTACCAGGCCTGCCAAAGCTAAATGACAAGACTGTCAAAAAAAACCTTCAGGAGGTACAAATTAATGAGCAGCCCTAGAGCTGTCCAATATTAAAGATTGTGGGATAGAAACCAGTACAAGCGAAACACAAAATCGGTCTTTGCTCTAGGCAGTTTTACCATTGTGACCTGATGCTGTCTTCTACAAAGTTCATGCTCAAAAACCATGCAGTGTGCCGGGCGGTGGTGGCGCACGCCTTTAATCCCAGCACTCGGGAGGCAGAGCCAGGTGGATCTCTGTGAGTTCGAGGCCAGCCTGGACTACCGAGTGAGTTCCAGGAAAGGCGCAAAGCTACACAGAGAAACCCTGTCTCGAGAAAAAAAAAAAAAAAAAAAAAAAAAAAAAAAAAACCATGCAGTTGGTTGAGCATGATACCCACCTCGTCTTTAATCCCAGAAACAGTGACACATCTTTAAGAAGCATATTACAGGCGGTGGTGGCACACGCCTTTAATGCCAGCACTCGGAGGCAGAGCCAGGAGGATCTCTGTGAGTTCAAGGCCAGCCTGGGCTACCAAGTGAGTTTCAGGAAAGGTACAAAGCTACACAGAGAAACCCTGTCTTGAGGGGGGGGGGGGAAGCATATTACAAAAATAAAACAACAAAAAGGGCATGTTTTGTTTACTGTTTTGTATTGGGCTACATTCTATGCTGTTTGCCTGTGGACACTAATTTCTTACTGACCTATTTGGGTTTTTTCTTTTTTTTTTTTGCGGGATTGGGGGATGCTCCCCTTTTGGCATGACAGCAAGTCCATAATGGCCTTGAACTTCCAATCTTCCTGCCTCCACACACTTAAGTACCAAGATTACAGAAATCCATAACCACGCCCAACTGGTTTTGGTTTGTTGGCTTTGGGACTATGTAGTCAGAGTCATCCCAGCCAGTGCTGGGATTACTATGCCTAGTTTTCAGTTCTATATGCTAATATAAACATCCAATAAACAGTTGTTCAACAGGGACAAGTTACTAAACACATCAAGTGAAAAGGCTGGGGGTTACCATGTTTTAGCTCCTCACTAACTACCCTTTTATCATTCAACTTTCCTTAAGAGGAACTGTAGCCAAGAACAGTGTCTTCAATCCTAGCACCCAGGAGGCAGTTTTAGGTGAGCCAGGGCTACACAATTACCATAGTCCTATAATCCTAGCTGATAGGATGAAAGGGTAGATTATTCAATCTACTCTGAAAAAAAGAGATATAGTTATGACAGAATAAGGGTAGATTACTAAATCTAATTTTAAACCAAAAAAGCAACTACTAGTTTTAAATATTTTACATTGATATGGATCTTTGTATATTGATATGAACTTGAGATTATTTTTGTTAGAACTGTACATACATTTCTAACCTTGTTCAAAGTACTGTACCTATATAACTCATTTAAAAATTTATTGTCCTTTAAAGTTATTATTACCAACTAATTAGGATATAAAGAAATGCAGGTTAGTAGTCATGTTACATCACTTGTAGTCATGGTAGGTTATGTTTTCAAGGTCAAACATATATTTAGATAGGTTATCTGCAAACACTAAGAGAACTACAGAATATGACATTTAAGGTATTTTAATAACAGGCTTTTTTCTTGTTTTGTTTTATGACAATAAGACATGCCTGCTCCTGGTAGCACCAATTTTACTTCAAAGATGGGCATCCAGGAAACTCCATATACTTTATTTAGGGCAAAAATTAGCCACTGGGCCAAGAAAATACCCTTGCCTCAACTGGCAGTATGCTGTCCCAATGGGACAAGTAGGACACAAAGGACCACCAAACTTTGCTAAGACAAGGTAGGAGAGTCCTTCAGAATATCCTGTTTCACAGAAAAGTCTGTCAGATATTCCAGGCCTGTAAACCAAAGATGAATGCCCCAACGTTACAGAGGAATCTTAGGTGACTGTCGAGGCAGCCAGCTGTTTCTGTCATTCCTCACATTTTTTTGGGAAGTCGCTTGCTTGCACTTCCTGCTTACTCAGGTAGTATTTCCTTCTTGAGTCTCTGGTGGAGCTGAATTTACAGTTTTGTTACTAGATGCAGAAAAGAAACTCACCCAAGAGGTGTAAAGTGTGCAAGACTGAGACATTAATAGTTTTGTAATGCAAGTTAGGACAGAAAGTGAATTACGTACACTTTGGACTCATCAAGATAGGACAGATATGGGGTATTTCCTGAATTTGTCAAATGTTAATGGACTGGGCCCTGTTAATGTAATACTTGACTAGATACTGTATATAGTTATACTTAGTGTATATCATTCCTTACATTAGTTATAACCTTATTTTAGACAGAAAGGGAGAAATGTAATTATTTTGTTTGTGGTTTAATAAATGAAGCTTGCATGGAGCTAGCCACTACAGGCCAGGCAGTGGTGACACACACCTTTAAACCCAGCACTTGGGAGGAGGAAACAGCAAGTGGTATCGCTGGGCGGAGAGGGTAAGTGGTAAGGCAGGGTGGAAACAGGAGCTCGGGTCTTTTCAATCTGAGGATTCAGTAGAGGAAGAAGTCTTTCTAGTGGCTGACTGCTCTGCTTCTCTAATCTTTCAGCATTTACCCTAATACTTAGCTCCAGGTTTTTACTAAGACCAATTAGAATTCATGCTACACCTATCTGAAATAGGACTAAGTTCAAAGCATCGAATTTCAAAATATCAATTACCTACACAAGTCACGATTTAAAAGTGATCCAACTACACCACTGTATGCATGGTCCTTTTCCTGAAAACTAGGTACCAGTCATTTACCTCTTTCCTAGAAATCACTCAAAGAATTCTTTTGTCTTTTCAATGTTACATCAATCAAGGTTATGCTAGATAGGAACAATTACTCAAATTCCTGCTATACAAGATGATATGAGGGAATAAATTCCCCACATTCCTAACACAGACCCATCCTCCAGAAAGTAAACTGGGGGCAGCAACAGACTTTAACTAAAATGAAGTTTTTTAATGGGAACCAGAGATATGGTTACAATTACGGTAGTCTGACACACACAACACACATACACACACACACACACATACACACACACACAAACACACAGAAAAAAAAAATCCATGGGCAATCCTGAATTGAAAGTTTACAAAATAACAAGGGTAACACTGGGTACAGGAAGAAGAGCTGCTCCAGAACTTCAGAAGCCAGGTTAATATGGCCTCTCCCTGCGATCCTGTCTGTGCTCACCCCTGAAAGAAGAATTATCAGTTAAATATGAGTTACACCAGACTACCCATGCACACCCTTCAAATATCCTACTTGTCCCAATACCCAACAAATGACTTTTCTTAAGACTGTGTTCCTAATTCTTCTACTCCCCCTTCCCAATAATGTAACCAGCTGAGCTCTGTCCTTTCCTAGGAAATCACTTGGCAAAACCTTATTTTCTCCCAACCCGTTTCTCTATTTTTGTTTTGATTTAGACTTACTCACCTAGAGTCCATCTTGCCAGGGCCAAAACCGCCTCTGTCCCCACCACCCCGGCCCCCTCGGAAGCCCCCACGGTCCCCGCCTCGGCCCCGGTAGCCGCCTCGATCATAGCCTCCTCTGCCACGACGGTCATCTCCATAGTTACCCCCTAGGACAGAAAAATAGACATATATTGTTGTTCTTCTACCTTCCCTCCCACTACCCTTCCAAATCAAAATCACAGAGTACTTGTTGGACTTCTGTAACAAGCTCTGCTCCCTTCTTACCCATGTGAGAGCCTCCTGGTCCTCCTCCTGGGCCATCTGGCTTAGGGGCCTTACACTGGTTGCATTCATTTCTCCAAGAGAAGTTCATGTTCTCACATGTACTAAAGAAACGAAAGGGAATTAATTTGGAAGAGTGAAGTCCAGATCACTGAATTCACAAGACTCCAAAGCCTTGTTTCTCAAGTAGGAGCCAAAACAAAAAAAGTATTACTAAACCTAGACCATTTCCCCACTACAGCCTCCTTTCCATGGTAAAGTTTGCCACAGCAGTTTCAAACAAAACACTTCAGTAATTCATGTTTGAAATCTTAGTCTCACTCCATCAGGTCTGCACATGAGTCATCCATCACCTACCTTTCTGTCCAGCACACCAATGCTACCCTACATTATCCTACCCACACAGAATCTCAGTTGTAGGTCTCCCTCTGTGGTTTGAATTAGAATGGCCCTCTTAGGCTCACATTCGAATACTTGATCGCCAGTTGATGTAAGTATTGAGATAGATCAGGAAGTGAAAGCAGGCAGGTAAGGTTAGTGCTTGCTCTCTTGCCTCGGAGACAGTTTCTATCTCCAGCTATGTGTGAGTGCTCAGCTACTCCTCCATGTCATGCCTGCCTGTCACACCCATGGTCCCTACCATCATTAGTCTCCACTCTTACCATGTGAACTGTGAGCCCCAAATTAAACATTTTCTTTTATAAATTGCCTTTATCGTGGCATTTTATCACAGCAATAGGAAAGTAACAGCGACAAATGGAGTTCTAGGTACTCACTTAGAAGACTCTAACTAAGCGTTGCTAAGTAAACTATTAGCCTAATCTTCCTTCTACAGGATCTCAGTTTTAAAAAAAAAATCTTCCTAACTCTTAACATAGTATCAAGGATAGTGCACATAAGAATTTTTTTAAAAGAGCTAAATTCACTCACGGATTAGGACACTTCCAGTCCCCAGCTCGTTGCTGTCCGCCACCTCCACCACCGCCACTGGGGAATCCTCCCCGGCCACCACCACCACTGCCACCTCCTCCATAGCCTCCACGGCCCATAGGTCCTAGTACAAATATAATTATGAATGTATTTCCTTCATTTCGTTAGTCTACCTTTTCCATGAAACTTCTTTTCCTCTTCTTCTACACTGTGCTTGATTGACCTCTTTAAACCAGAAAACATAAATGGCTCACCTCCTCGCCCTCGGCCTCCACGACCATTTCCACCACCCCGATTGAAGTCAGCTCGGCGGGTAGCAAATGAAACCTTAATAGGATTCCCAGAGAATTCTTTACCTAAAGAAATAAAGATGGGTGAATTAACCAAAATTAAATATATTTGAAAACCCTATGTTGAAAGAAACCTATTACATGTTAAGGTTTTGTTTTGGGGGGGTTGAGACAGGGTCTCACTATTTAGCTCTGGCTGTACTGGAACTATGTAGACCAGGCTGACATCAAATTCAGAAATCCAACTGCCTCTGCCTCCTGAGTACTAGGATTAAAAACACCACACCCAGCTCTGCTGTAAATTAATTTTCAAAAATCATTATTTTTTTTTTTAAAAAAAAGTAAATATAAAAAGATTTGGGAGCAGGGTATATAAAATGCAGTGATATGCAAGGGCCTGGTTTAGACCATAAAATATGGCGGAATTCCACACAGCGGAAGTAATTAACTTCACATCATTTGTTCACTGACCTCTATGCCTATACCATGGCATGTACAGATCTATAGCAAATGTTGAGAGAATTTAAACCTACAGATCTAAACCACTTTTAAAAACTAAGAGAAATGGGCTTAAGAGATGGCTCAGTGGTTAAGAGCACTAGCTACTCTCTAGGTTCAATCCCCAGCACTCACATGGCTGCTAGCCCCAGCCTTTAACTCCAGTGCCAGGGGATCAATAACCTCACAGAGATATATGCAGGCAAAAACACCAATGCACATGAAATAAAAATAAACATTAATTAAATTTTTTAAAAATCTAAGAGCAGACTTCCTTCTTAAAATAAATGACTTATAAACTGGGCTGGAGAGATGGCTCAGAGGTTAAGAGCACACTGGTTGCTCTTCCAGAGGTCCTGAGTTCAATTCCCAGCAACCACATGGTAACTCACAACCATCTGTAATGGGATCTGGTGCCCTCTTCTGTCTTGCATGCAGGCAGAACACTATGTACATACATATTAAATAAATCAATCTTTAAAAAATGACTTATAAACTAATGAGACATAACAAAGGAGCTCACACTGAAATTACACATCGAGAAAGTGCCAAAGGCACACGAGATGGACCCGCAGGTAACACTAACTGCTGCCAAGCCTGCTCACCCAAGCTCCATCCTCATGGCCCGTATGTTATACATACCATCAAACCAGTCGATAGCTGCTTTAGCAGAAGGTGGGTCATCAAATGAGACTGTTGCCTCACCCTTCAGTTTGCCAGTTTCCCTGTCTGTATACAAATTAATCATAGGCTGTCCAGTTTTCTTATTTGTCTAAAGAAAACAAAATGAATCATCAATTTTTAGAAGATACAAGGAGGTTTTAGCCTAGTGTTTGTATATAACCTACACACAACTCTGTATTCTCTAAATCATCCATATAGGCTGAATGTACTCAATGGTTACAGTACTTTCTTAGCAACCACAAAATAGCACAGGGTTCAATCTCTAGGCAAGACTCCACATTACTTACAATACCTAAACAGTAATGTTATACAGTTATGATATACTGTTTTAGAATATGGTGCTATAGATGTTAGTTATGTTGTACTGTTTTAGTCTGGACAAGCTCAAAATTAACATGATCTAAAGTCGGTTCAATCTATCAATGTACAGCATCCTATGGGAACACAGATCTCCCTCCATCATTCCTGAGATTTACTTCTGAACTTTGGCTCCTCTCTTCCCAGATACTCTTCTGAACTTAAGCCCTGGCTTGTACTGTGCCCTTGAGTACCTATCAGACCTATCTTTTTGTGGTTTCTCTTAGAAAGTGCAACAACAAAATATTCTTTGCTCAATAAATTAAGGTGACGACAACCTTTTAGACTTTGGCTTTGTCAGATACAAGAGGCATACACTTGCAGTCCCAACATTCAAATTAATTTTTATTTTTTGAAACATGATCTTTACAAAATCCTGGTTGTCCTGGAACTTACTATGTAGATCAGGATGGCATTGAACTCAGAGATCACTTGTCTCTACAAGGAATAAAGGTATGTGCAACCAGGGCTCTACTGAAATTTAACAGTTTAAGTGTGGGGGTTTGTACCAAGTTTAAAGCCAGACGGGGCTACATAGTGAGTGAACACCCTAATCTCAAAGAAAAAAAAAATGTCAACCAGATTGCTTTTGCTATTAATAATCAACATCTCTCTGTATAGCCTTGGCTGTCCTGAAAACTATCTCTGTAGACCAGGCTGGCCTTGGAACTCAAGAGATCCAACCATCTATCTGCCTCTGCCTCCACAGTGCTGGGACTAAAGGCATATGCTGACATATGCCACCACCACCACCACCCAGAACCAAGACTGCTGTTTTTATTAACATGTGAAACCTGCAAGCCTGTAATACAGGTAAAGAGGAAGCACGACACTGTTTCACATGTACCTTAATAATTCCAATCTGCTTGAAGTAATCAGCCACCGATTCAATTGTAACATTCTCACCCAGGCCTTGCACAAAGATGGTGTTGTTGTCTGAATTATCCTGTTCTGCTTGTTCAACAAAGGATGAAAGAAAAGTGAAGAGCACAGGAAAGACAAAGGTTAGTATTAGGTATACCAAATGTGCTTAAGTATTTGCTACTCAAGATTTCAAGGGCAACGCTCAGAATTCTGACCTGTCATCTAACTAATATTTTATTATTGAACAACCCTTTCACAGGGATCATCTAAAACCACAAGAAAGCAGATATTTACAATTCATAACATCAGCAAAATTACAGTTATGAAGTAGCAATGAAAATAACTATGGTTAGGGAACTGTATTAAAGGATCACAGCATTAGGAAAGCTGAGAACCACTGATTTAGACAATCCAATCTAAAACAAACCATTCTTTTTTTTTTTTTTTTTTTTTTTTTTTTTTTGGTTTTTCGAGACAGGGTTTCTCTGTGTAGCTTTGCGCCTTTTCCTGGAGCTCGCTTGGTAGCCCAGGCTAGCCTCGAACTCACAAGAGATCCGCCTGGCTCTGCCTCCAGAGTGCTGGGATTAAAGGCGTGCGCCACCACCGCCCGGCCCAAAACAATCCATTCTTATTCTAGTATTTGAATATTCATCTACCTCCTTAAAAAATGTTATGTTTAATCTCATAACTATCCTTAAAACAGACACCTAATACAGAAAACGTTTCCCAACTTTCACTCCAAGATTCCTTAGTAAAAAAACCCATTTCACACTGGTGAGGCATAGTGGAACATGCCCCTAATCCCAGCATTCGGAAGGCAGAGGCAGGTAGAACTCTGAATTCTAGGACAGCCTGGTCTACTTAAGTGAGTTCCAGGACAGCCAGGGATAAGTATAGACCCGGCCTCAAAAAAAAAAAAAAATTTATGGGGAAAAAAAAAAAAACCAACTTCATATTCAAATTAGTAATACCATCAGGAGATATTACTTCCCTTTATACATCTTGCAATCTGGTCTTTTATTCACTGAATGTTGTTTATTCAACAATTTAGATGTGTGCATTTTCTTGTCATTGTGTGGGTTTAAGACTGTTCACCTGCACAGCCCTGACTGTCCTGAAACTAGCTCTGTATGTAGATCAGGGTAGCTTAGATCTGAACTCCGAGATCAGCCTGCTAGGAATAAAGTATGCACCTGGATTAGTTATATGTGCACTTAAAACGCCATTACTAACCAAGTGTCGTGGCCAACACCTTTAATCTCAGCACTCAGGAGATAGGCAGATCTGAATTCAAGGCCAGCTTGGTCTACAGAGCAAGTTACAGAATAGCCAGCACTGTTAGAGAGACCCTGTCTTGAAAAAACTAAACAAAAACGCCACTACTAACTTTAAATGAATACCTTTCAAGCAAGGCCTGTAGCAGCCAAAATATCACCTGGGACTTACTAGAAATGGTAATTACCAGACCCATCCTAGACCGCTGGATCCAATACTTCTGATATTTATATAAACCACTGACCAGGTACAGTTAAACTCCCTTCTCTCCACTTTTTCAGTTATTTGTTCCAAAGAATATCCAGATGAACACTGCATGAAAACCATGAACTCACCAGAATCATGACGTGATCCTTGATCCCGAGGGCCTTAGTTACATGAAAAGAAAGAAAACAAAAACAAAAAAAGGGAGCCATTAGCTAACAGGAAAGGACAGATAAGGCAATAAATTAACATCTAATCAAAATTCTTGCAATGTATCAAGTAATTGCTTCCAGCCTCTCTCCAAACCCTATTCTGGGGCCTGCCCAGTGGAGAATATACTCTAGGCGGGTCTCAGGGAGACACAACACAGGCCCCTTTCTTAAGATCTGTTACTTTGAGTCCCCACAGGGATAATGCCACACTTCAAGAAAATGCTCTCCCCCAGCTAGGCTGGGAAATGTCCTCAGCACAGATGGGGATGGGGCAGTACAAACTCAGTAACTTGTTTAAATTAACCAACCAACTCATCCATAACTTGGCCCTGTTCTCTCACCAGAGAGACATAAGCTCAACACCAACAATGTGATGTGCATCCATCCAGTTTCTCCAAACTTTTAATACCAAAGACAACCCTTGTAGAACAATTTTTAATTTCATCTTGAAAACCATTCTTAACCATGTTGTTTCCCCAAAGCAACATGAAAATAAGAAACATACATAGTAGCTTTTGTGGTTTAAAAGCATGTCCCAGGGAATAGACCAGAAATCTTATTTTCATAATACAGCCTCTTTTTTTTTCCCAGACACCATCTTTAACCAATGTTTATCTAAATTCGTCATATATATTGTACCTGTACACAAAGACACCTAAGTCATGAACCCAAGCCTTTGGCTTTAAGTGTTTAGACAAATCAAAAAACCCTTTTGTTTAACAACCAGAAAAGTTCCAGCTTACTGGGAGACTTCTCAAATTTGCCATTTTTCCATGAATTCAAGTTTGTGCTGTTTTAAACCTGGTTATTTCCCATGCGCAACACATGCTCTCAAGATTTTTCTTGAAGTAGTCCACACCTTCCTTCCCAGATCTAATTTCTATGCGCTTGTCTGAGTACATATGTAGAATTGCATTGACATCACTTAGTATTTAATATAAGCATATACCAACATTACCATCCTCAGGGCAGGGCAACAGTTCATGTCCCTCTCCCTGATTAAAACATTTGGGAGATTATGTACACACACCACACACACACACACACACACACACACACTCTCTCTCTCTCCTTTCTCTCTTTGGACACACTGATCAAAAGGATCCTAAAGCCAAGTTGGCACCACATGTTCCAAAACACTCTCCAGTTGCTCATGATGGTGTGGTCACTAAGTGCTAGACGTGGCAACACCCATCAAGAGGTCTAAATATTTCTTTTAACTTGGGTAAAACCAATTAAGTAGCAAGAGATTAATCCCTGCCTGCCTGCCTCCAGGTTAGCACACATCTGGCAGCAGGAGGCATTCTACCCCACCCCCTTCCTGGAGGTGGCTATAGACACTTTAGAAACCTTTGACACTTAACAAGCTAAGACATCTGCAAATGAACAATCAGACAAAGCATTGCTGGGATTTGGGAATTTTGGAAACTCTGTTCACTTACCACCAAATTTATTGAAGCCACCTCGGTCACTTCCGCTGGAGAAGACAAGTTAGAAGAAAGGACATGAAGCTTCCAACAGCTACAAAAGGGTTTTGTTTTTGTTTTTGTGTTTTTGTTTCAACATTCCCCAAACATGGGTAGGTGTTTTGGGAAAAAGATTCAAGTGGCTACTAAAATATACCCCTTCCTGACCATCCTTGTCTGACCTTTGAGCTTATCACACACACGTGTGCAATTTCTCAGACACAGTTAAGGATTTTTCTTTAAAAAGTTGCATCTATATCCCCTGGAAAAAAAAAAGCTCATTTTTCCTTGGTTGTTCTTCTGACGTAGATTTTTTTTTCCTCTTGTTGCAAGTGGTGGACAACCCAGCAGTTGGTTTAAAAGATCTACCCCAATTTACCCAGAAGACATTTCACACCAGGCCCCTGGGATAGCCCTGAACACATTTTTTTGTGTGTGGTTTTTTGCTTTGAAAGCAGCAAGCAGACCCAACCCCATTCCATAAAAAGTCATAAATAACCAAAGGCAATTTCCCCTTAGAGCAAGACAAACTCAGCTAAGCCCTATCCTAACTACTGAGCTGGTTTTGATCACCCTTCACCCCCGGGGTCACCCCTTCTACACTGTGAGAAGAGCGGAGTATTTTGCAATGTCACCTTTCATACCTGTGGCACATAAAATGCAGAGCAAGTTAACAGTCACATAACAGTTGTTTTTCTTTTAAAGTTTTGCATTAAACACACGCACACAACTAGAGTTTTCCATATTTTTGCATGTTTTTTTGAGACTACCCCCACCCACCTCTGAATACTTACCATGAACAAACTCAAAAAACCTACTTTTTTCAACAACAACAAAAAAAGGGAACATCACTGACATTTTTCCCCTTTTCAAGGGAGACAACAGGGTCCTTCAAAGTCACCAAGAGATTTGACAAACTGTTTTAACATCAAATCTAAGGTTTTACTTGAACAAGGAGAGATCCAGTAGGACAAGCTGATTTTAACTGACGAGAAAAGCTGGACAGTGGGATAAGAAAGCAGAATACCACTGTCAAGTGTATTTTGCCCCAAAAGTTTGCACACTTCAGTCAGAAGACCCCATAAATGAACCAAGTCACACACAAAACCATAGTCAAATTAGTGCAAAATCAGGCTCATGATTGAAGTAACTACAGAATATGGATGAGTAAGTAAACAGCCAATTCCTAGAAGCTGAGGTCAAGTTTACCATTATTACCAATTCCCCTGGAAGACACATGGGAATACACAGAACAAGTTTCCCCTAATATTTCCCAGGAATGGGATTAATAGGTTTCCCTTGCAGAGAATTCTTACTCCCAAGTTTCTTGCCTGAGATAACAACTCCAATCCACATCTATGTGTATTCTTTTTCTTTGGAAAATAAATGCACCAATACTCAAATCTCTACTCAAGAGCTGTAAATGGGATTTTGGCTCCCAAGTTCTCACAAAAACATAATAGGAATATACAAAGAAACACTTCTGCCCACAAATTAAAGCCCTTACATATCCCCAGAGAACAATACTAATCATGCACTAGAGACTGACTTCAAGGGAGATCCATGCAACACTCCCCAACTGAAGGTACTCCCTGACTCACGAAACACCTACCCCATGCCGCCTCTGCCTCCTCGGCCACCTCCACGGCCTCTGGGTTCATAGCCACCACTGCTTCGGTTGTAACCACCTCCACCGCCCCTGCCTCGGCCCCCACGGTCCTGCTGGCCTCCCCCGTAGCCACCACCGCCGCCACCACTCTGGTCCTGATTGCCGTAACCGCCGCCGCCGCCACCACCACTCATGGAGGACTGATCTTGGCCATAGTTGCCTATAAAAATAATAATAATACTTTAAAAAAAACAGGGCTGGGGGTGCTTAGTAGTTATGTATGCTTAGCATATATAAATTTCTGTTGCAATTCTCAGCAACAAAAGTGAGAGGATGTGAAGTATCGGAAACGGTCAATGGTGTCACTATAAAGGACAGAAAGAACTAGAAACTTAGTAAACAAGAAAGGCACAATTTTAAGTTAAGGGGCAAATTCACAGAGAAGACGACAAAAACTGAAGCCACTTTCTCACCTCCACCACCCCCTCCACCACCTCCACTGCTGCTGTTGTACTGGTTCTGTTGTCCATAACCCTGAGGTGGGTTATAGGAGCTTTGCTGTTGTCCATAGCTTTGTTGCTGTCCACCATAGCCTGACTGTTGGCCATAGCCTCCACTCTGGGGCTGCCCATAGCTGCTGCTCTGAGAACTGCCACCGTAACTAAGTGGAAAACAAAGAAAAATCAGAATTATGCTATAAAATGACCAAATACCTCCTTCACTTTTAGTCCATTCCCTTTCTTTACTCAGAGAGCCAACCATTAATTTATCAATACTTTCTGGCCTTACCCACTCTCATACGACCTTACCTTCCCGAGGTGCTGCTAGGAGCTGGCTGTTGGCCATAGCCAGGGTAGGAGGACTGCTGCCCATAAGAAGACTGGGAACTTTGGCTGCTGCCATAGCCTCCAGTGGAACCATATCCCTGGGGAGCTGACTGAGTGCCATAGCCTGCTACAAAGAAAACAGAGTTACAAATGCTGTCAAGACAAAAAAGGGCAGGTGCAATTGTGCTCATCTCTAATCCTAGCACTGGGGAGGCAGAGGCAGGTATCTCCACTATCAAGGCCAAACTGGTCTACATGTCCAGTTCCAGGTCAACCAAAGCTACATAATAAGATTAGCTGAAGGAAAATGGAGGGATGGGGCAAGGCATAGCTTGAAGAAAACATTATACACTTCCCAGTCCTCACCTATTACTTGAGAAAAAAAAAAAAGTCAGCTTAGAGGCTGCTAATAAGAGGTTTACTGAGGAAGGCCAGCTACCTGAAGACTGGGGCAGGAAGGTCACAGTTTAAGGCCAATCTGGGCATCTTAATGAAACTATTTCAAATCACTTTTTTTTTTTAAAGGAAAATTAGACTTGCTGTGAAAGTCTTAACCTGGGTTCAATCACCGGAATCATCACAAAGGTAGGCAACAACAAACCCTGGAAAGTGGTCCTCTGACCTCCACATATGCACCATGTAACAAGCATGCCTGCACTCACACAAAATATACAGAAATCACAATGCCTGCCTAGCTTTTTAAAAAACACAAGAGATCCCTACTAACTAAATTTAAATGTGCTGATATAGACACAGTATTTTTTTTTGTCTTTTGGACCTAAGGGCAAATCCCACCTCTGTGAATCACATGTATCAGCACAGCCATTTTCAAAGAAACCATTTCCTTCCATCCTAAAACTGGTTCTCTTTAGGAAACATGCTTTTTCACAAAATGAAAATATGGAGAAAATTGTTTCAAGAAACAATCACACATTTTTTAAAAATAGATTGACCACAAAATTTTAACAATTAGATTGACAAGGGAAAATATGAGATTTTCAGTACTTTTCAGGTTTAAGAGCTATTAACACTCAGAAAAAATGGGTGAAGCTGTGTCCACTAAGAGACTCACTGTTTTGGGTCTGTCCATAAGAAGACCCATAGCTGCTCTGGCCATATCCCGAAGTGTCAGCTGACTGGCCATAACCACTGTAACTCTGCTGGCCATAGGGTTGATTGCTCTGCTGGGAGTATCCCTGCCCAGGCTGGGTAGGATAAGCCCCATAGCTAGGACAGAGGGGGGGGGAGAAAAACAACAGATCAGTAAAGTTATCTTCAATAAAAGAGAATAAAAAACAAAAGCATACAAAAACAGATAACTAAAGTGTAAAGGCCACGCTTACCATCAACACATGCCAGCCCAGAAACAATACTCACCTTTGAGTTGCTTGTTGGGTATAATCTGTCAAAGAAAGGTGGAAGGGAAGAAAGTTATGTTAATTTTAGTTAAGACTGGAATAGAATTTAAATTCATCTTCAGTACTAGCCACTCTGGGGGGGGGGGGGAGACAAACCCTTAATCCCAGCACTCAAGAGGCAGAAGTAGGTGCATCTCTGAGTTGGAGGCCAGCCTAGTCTACAGAGCTAGTTCCAGGACAGCCAAGACTACAAAAACTAAGTCTTAAAAAACAAAAAAGAGGCACTCCTGCCGGGCGGTAGTGGCACATGCCTTTAATCCCTGCACTGAGGAGGCTTGAATTTGAGGCCAGCCTGGTCTACTGAGCGAGATCCAGAACAGGCACCAAAACTACACAGAGAAACCCTGTCTGGAGGGGGGGGGGGGGGGAGAAAGGAGGCACTCCAGATCAAATAAATCTTCAAAAATGCCATTGCAAAACCAGGCTAAGTCCTTCATCCTTCATGAAACACCAGTTGTGAGTAAAGCAAGCTAGAAATAGGTAAGTTTTAATACAATAGCAAAGAAGGCACAAATTCCTAGACATCAACTAAGCCTTCGATTTTTGTTTTGTTCTGGGTAAAATCCAGGACCTGGACCATGCTAAACAAGCTACCACTAAGCTGTAACACCAGCCTAAGGCATCAAACAAACAAACAAAAAAAAAGAAAAGAAACAAAAAAA
This sequence comes from Peromyscus maniculatus bairdii, assembly GCF_049852395.1. NCBI lineage: Eukaryota > Metazoa > Chordata > Mammalia > Rodentia > Cricetidae > Peromyscus > Peromyscus maniculatus. The sequence goes on along the minus strand of NC_134852.1, from coordinate 138,363,195 downwards.
ACCACCAAAAGATTTCTGTGGATAACTACTACTACCTGAAAATATTGTCAAGGGAATGGTTCTGTATTATTTACCTTCTTTTTTTTCACATTTTTGGTTTTTTATAGACGGGGTCTCTTATTACGTACCTGACTGTCCCTGAATTCACTATGCACACTAAGCTGGCCTCGAACTCAAGAAATCCCCCTGCCTCTGCCTCCCTATCCCTGGGACCAAAGGCGTGTACCACCACATCCGGCTTAATTTTTTTCTTCTTTAAACAAGTCTCAAACTCCAGTACAGAGACCATCCATGAACTTTAAAAATCCTGTCTCGGCCTCCCCAAGGCCTGCAACACACACACACACACACACACACACACACACACACCACGTTCATCTTCACAGTAGCTCTATAGGAAAATGTCACCAGAAGTCAGGATTGACTTGTACAGTCACAAGCAGTCTGAAGAACGTGACCCTCCAACACCATACAAATGCCCTTATTAAAAGCATCCATTCACCTTGTGGCCAACCTTGCAGACCTTATGAAGGCAAAGTGAAGCTTTAGTACAAAGCCAAACAAGGCTCCGGACCTGTGGCTCCCCTCCCAGTGATGGCGTTCCCGCCTACCGGGCGCACGACAAGCAGAGAGCACCTTAAGCCAAGCAGTAGCTCAGCTCCGTGCAGGAAACCCGGGGTCTGCCCCCGCACGAGGAAAGAAAAAAAAAAAAATGACAGCCAAGAGGGTGTGGCCTCGGGAAGCGACTCCTTTCGTGTCCTTCCTGCCTCGGGAAAACTAGATCCCGGAGTCCGTTGGTCCTTCTCCCAGCCTCCCCGACACGCGGGCCAGTTCTGAGCGCGTCCGCCCCGGCCGGGAGGCCACGGAGGCGGGAAGAGGCCGGCCCCGCCCCTTCCCGAGGGACCCGGGGAGCAGGGCGAGGCCAACACCGGGCCGGCGGCCTTCCGCCGAGGGTCTCGCGACAAAAACCCAAACCAACTCGAGGCGGGCGAGGGGGAGGGCGGATTAAAAAAAAAAAAAAAAAAAACGCGCCGAGAAAGGGGGAGGGGCCAGCGGAGCGCGTGCGCGCACCAAGTGCCCGGATGCAGCACTGCGACAAAGCGAGGCCCGGCAGCCAGGGAGGGGGTGGGGCGAGGCCAAGGGGCCCCGGCGCCTCCTCGCCCCTCACTCCACGTCGCCAGGCGGCGTCCCTCTCGACCCGCTCGCCAAGTGGAGCGGGCCGCGAGGGAAGGCCGCCCCCCCCCAGACTCGGCGCCAAAGGCGCCCGTGGAGCCACACAAGATGGCGACACCGCCCTCCCCTTTCCTTCCTCCCGCCGCCTTCCCGCCACAGGGGCGCGGGAGCCCCACACCCGGCCGCCCGCCACCGCAGGCCCACCAAAAAAAAAGATCCAAAAGCCTGGCCGGGAGGGAACGAGGCCTCCCCGGGACGCGCCCTCGCCGCCCGCCGCGCGCCCTCGCTCACCGTTTGAAGCCATGTCCGCGCACGCGCGCACGGGCCGCCCAGCAACAGGGGTTCCAGGCGACTGCGAAGCGGCGCCGCGAGGACTGAGCCGCCCCGCCTCCCGCGCCGGCCTTAAGTACGTCGCCCGCCTACGCGCCCCCGGGGCGTACCAAGTTGGGCAGCGCGAGGGGGGGAGCGCGGCCAGGGTCCCGCCCTTGCCCGAGGACACGGCGAAACCCCGGGAGACAAAAAGAGAAGCGAATTCGACGGCCAGCGGCCGATGCGTGTGTCTCATCGTCTCTGGGAAAACGAGCGCTCGTTCGCTCCCCCGGGGCCCGCCTTCCACACACTGCCACCCCTCTGGAGACATCATGGTACGACCCAGCCTCCCGCTCTGGGCGGTGCCAGGGCCCTGAGCCTGAGAGCAGAACTGTAGTCCAGGCCTGGAGTCCCCGGGGGTGGGAACCGAGATTTCCCTCGGCTGGGCCCCACTTTCACTGGGGAGGGCGTGCTTCCGCCTGCCCTGGCCCTGCTCATTCTCTCCTGAAAGCATGATCTGTCTCTGTCCCTCGCTCTCGTTTTTAAGCTTGCAGTTCCTTAGACCTTACATACCAAGGTTTGTAGATTGTGACGTTTGACCTGAAAGAAGATGGGCCTTAGCCTGGACCCTGTGGCCCTAGTCGGGCTCAACACTAACCCCTGTCTACAGCTTACGTGGTTTCGAAACCCACAATTTCTCACCTTTCTTTTTTTTTTTTTAAATTTGGCCTCTCAGTGCAGCCCAGCTGACCTCCAATTCATGATCCTGTTGGCCTTACCCCAGCGCACCCCAGTATGACAGTCGGCCTGGCTTCCCCATCATCATCTTGTAAAGAAAATAAATGTACGTGCCTGCAACAAAAGAAGTCTGGGGGTAGAGTGATTGCTTAGCCTGTGCTTGGCCCTGAGTAAATCTCCAGTCCCGGAGCTAGGCAGAGGTGCCGGCAAGTGGGATTGGATCTTAGACATGAGAGCAGAGAGACCCTAGACGAAGAACATGTCAGTGTAAGGCAGTTCAGGGTCAGAGCTTCTGATCTTTAAAATCTAAATCTATGAAACGACCAAATGCTTCTTGATTACATGAAATGATTTGGAGCATTTCAAAGCCTGTACACTTTTTGTAAGGACAAGGACAAATATGAAATTCAAGGAGCTGGAGAGATGGCTCAGAAATTAAGAGCACTGGCTGCTCTTGCAGAGGAACCAGGTTCAATTCCCAACACCCATATGACAGCTAACAACCATCTGAAACTCCAGTGCCAGGGGATCCCATGCCCTCTTCTGGCCTCCATGGGCACCAAATATGTATATGGTGCACAGAGATAACACAGACAAAACATCCATACACATAAAATATGTTTTTGTAGGTAGTTTTTTTTTTTTTTTTGGGGGGGGGGGGTGTTGTTTTCTGGCTTTTCGAGACAGGGTTTCTCCGTGTGTTTTTGGTGCCTGTCCCGGATCTCACTCTGTAGACCAGGTGTGCGGCACCGCCTCCCGTCATAAAATATGTTTTAATGAAATTCAGGGACTGGAGACAATGGCCGCTCTACAGAGGACACAGGTTCAGTTCTAGTGTCCACATGGTGACTCACAATCGACTGTAACTCCAGTTACAGGGAATCTGATGACCTCGGACCTCATATGGACTCCAAGGTCACTAGGGACATGCGTGGTGCATAGACATCAATGCAGGCAAAACATCAATACACATAAAAAATTTTAAATAATACTACAGCTGGGTGGTGGTGGTGGTGGTGGTGGTGGTGGTGCACGCCTTTAATCCCAGCACTCAGGAGGCAGAGCCAGGCGGATCTCTGTGAGTTTGAGGCCAGCCTGGTCTACAGAGGGAGTTCCAGGACAGGCACAAAAACCTTGCAGAGAAACCCTGTCTCCAAAAACCAAATAATAATAATAATAATAATAATAATAATAATAATATATTAATACCACAATAGCATTATTTATATATCAAATTTTCATTTTTTATTTTTATTTATTTATTTATTCATTTATTCATTTATTTATTTATTTATTTGGTTTTTTTGAGACAGGGTTTCTCTGTGTAGCTTTGCGCCTTTCCTGGAACTCACTTGGTAGCCCAGGCTGGCCTTGAACTCACAGAGATCCGCCTGCCTCTGCCTCCCGAGTGCTGGGATTAAAGGCATGCGCCACCACCGCCCGGCTCAAATTTTTATTTTATTTTGAGACAGAATCTCATTATGTAGCCCTGGTTAGACTGAAACTCATTATGTTTACCAGAACAGCCTTGAACTTACAAAGATCCCCCTGACTCTGCCTCCAAAGTGCTGGCATTAAAGGCATATGCCACCAAAATGTCTAAAATTTCAAAATTTTAGAAACACCCTAAGTGTTCATTAAAATATCTGGCCAGGCTGTGGTGGCGCACACCTTTAATCCCAGGACTAGGGAAGCAGAGCCAGGCAGATTTCTGTGAGTTCGAGGCCAGCCTGGTCTACAGCATGAGATACAGGACAGGCACCAAAACTACATGGAGAAACCCTGTCTGGGGGGGGAGGGGAGAATCTGGAAACCCACCAAGGCAGGGGCAGGCAGATCTCTGTGAATTCAAGGCCAGTCTGGTCTACAGAGCAAGTTCCATGACAGCCAGGGCTACACAGAGAAACCCTGTCTTGAAGGAAAGAAAAAGAAAGAAAGAAAAAGATCTGGGAATCAGATGGTGCACCATAGTCCCAGATACTCAAGAGGCTAAGATAGAAAAACAGTAAACTGGACAACCCGTGTTAACTAGTGAGAAAGACCCGGTCTTTAAAAAGAAAAGAAAAAGCCAGGCAGCACACACTTGCGATCCTAGCACTAGGGAGATAAGCTAAGGGAAGGCAGAAGGATAGGGATCCTAGATTACTCGAGATTCCAACTCATAAGAGGTAGGAGCTGGACTTGCTGTCATATGCCTTTATCTCAGCAGAGACAAGTACATGTCTGTGAGTTCAAGGCCAGCCTGGTCTACATATTGAGTTCAAGGATAGCTAGGTTACAATAGTGAGACTCTATCTTTAAAAAAAAAATAATAAGACAGGTGTGGTAGTTAGAATAAGAATAACCCCAGGCCGGGCTGCTGCACATGCTGGAGTCCCCCGAGTCTCTCCATGCCAAGGTGGTGAAGCTATGGCAGTTCTGCAGGCTCATCATGCCAAGAAAGAAGCCGCCCAGAAGGTGGGCGCTGCTGCTGCTGCTGCCGCTGCTGCCTTTGAGACAAGGAAAAAGATGCAAAAGCCAAATAACCCCTCCTGGCATTCAGTAAGGTCTGAAGACTTCCTAGTTCGTCTGTGGACCTCCACAACAAGAACCACAAGTTACAAATTCAATAGGTCATTATGAGGCACCTAGAATTTTTCAATTATAGGAATATATTCTATAGGTTCTGCTATGGCCTGGGTGGTAACTTTTTTTTTCTATTGAGGGGTTCTGAATTTTTTCCCCTCCTAGAAATTGGTTTTGATGTACCCAAGACTTAAGTTTCTCAATAAAGAAAAGAAAATATTAAAAAAAAAAAAAAAAAAAAAAAAAAAAAAGCCGGGCAGTGGTGGTGGTGGTGCACCCCTTTAATCCCAGCACTCGGGAGGTAGAGGCAGGTGGATCTCTGTGAGTTCAAGGCCAGCCTGGGCTACAAAGCGAGGGCCAGGACAGGTGCAAAGCTACACAGAGAAACCCTGTCTCAAAACGCCCCCCCCAAAAAAAAAAAAGACTGAGTCACTCTCAGACAAGCCAAGAGGCTCAAGGAAGAAGCAGAGCTTAGTCGAAGAGAATGCAGAAGCGGAGGCCAGCTGAGCTGCCTGGAAAGGACACTCTCCAACCTGCTGAGTCTGTAGGCTGTGCACTGTGCTCCAGGTTTCCAGCTTCGGTGAGCTGTCACTTGCGCTAGAGGAACACAGCTGTCTTTAAGTCATTTCTGCTCCCGTGACTAACCCCTCACTCATATTCCTGTAGTTAACCCCAGTAAAACTCATTAGTTCACCAAGTCGGACTTTGGTGGGATCCATACTTTGATCTGTTGTGGGCCCCCTGTCTGGGTCGAGTAGACATGTGTGTTTCATCTTCCCAGGAAAAGTCTGTCACACAACACCAAGACACAGGCATGAAGCTCACAGCTATAATTCCAACATTTGTGAAGCTGAGGCAGGAGGATTTCCTTCAGTATGAAGACAGGCTAGGCTACAGAGTGAGGCCCTAGTTTTTAAAGTCCCTTTGGCTTGCTTGTTGGATTTTTTTTTTTTTCTAGATTCTTCCCAACTCCTTTTAGACTGAGACTTGCTATGTTGCCCAGGCAGGTTCATCAGCTAGACTTGCCGGTTCCGCTTCCACTTCCTGAACAACCGCAGCTGCAGTCCTGAGCTCTGCCACGTTTGGGAGAGGGACATACGTGGTGGACTGTTTTGTTAGAGATAGTAGCTTGCTTGGTAGCCCAGGCACGCCTCTACCTGGAGGTCCTCCAGATTGCTGGGTCACAAGTATGCCTCCCACCACACCTGGCCTGCATAAATTATCATTACACTGGGCATAGCTTGCCTAATCCAAGAAGCAAATTGACTCTTACAAATGCTTTCAGGAGGCTGGAGAGATGGCTCAGAGGTTAAGAGCACCGACTGCTCTTCCAGATGGTCCTGAGTTCAATTCCCAGCACCTACATGGCGGCTCACAACCATCCGTAATGAGACCCTCTTCTGTGTACATAATAAATAAATAAATCTTTTAAAAAAATGTTTTCAGTAGATTGGTTGGCAGAGGCACAATGACCAAAGCGTTGGTCACAATGACACCAGCCTTGGCTTCAGGACAAGTTTGAGGATAGCCTGGACAAGTTTGAGGATAGCCTGTGCTAGGTGAACTGTGTCATGGACTGGAGATGACTAGGCAAGGAAGCATACTGGCAGCACAAGCCTGACAGCTGTCCTCGGACCTCTGTAAGTGTGCTGTGACACTCTCGAACTCTTGAGTACACACACACACACACACACACACACACACTAATGGTAATAATATAATTTTTAAAGAAACACTGTTTCAAAACAAGATGTTGTAGGTAATAGTACAGGCGGTGTCACAGAGGTCAGGTGATTCATTCCGCCATGAGTAGGTTAGGATGCATCTGAGGAGATGACATTCCGACTGGGCGTTTACCAAGTGGATGAGGCATTTGTCAGCCCAAACATGGTAAGAGCCCAGAGAACCAAGCCTGACCGAGAGCCTGCTCTGTGAAGACGCTTCAGCTTGTGTCCTGCTAGGGGGCACCAGAGGAAAGAGAGTCACATTCTCTTCTTAGGAGCCTTCACTGGCCCAAGACACACCGTGGAGAGCCAGTGAGGAGCAGGAGCAGGCAGTGAGGAGTGAAGCAGGCAGGAGGCCGCAGCCCAGGACTCCTCAGACTGCAGCATGTCTAAGGAATCCCTTCCTCCTGGATCCAGGGAAGCAAAGGGGCCTTGGGTTTTACTGAGCCGCATGCAGAGGCCCTGCGATATTGGACAGCCCCCCACCTCACATCGTCAAAACAATAGCAAGCCAGGTGTGTGGCTCAGCAGGAGGCTGAAGAGGAAGCACCATGAGTTCACGGCCAGTTTAAGCTTTAAAGTGAGTGCTAGCCAGTCTGGGCTACAGAGTAAGAGCCTTGAAAATCCTAAAATTGAGAGAGAGAGAGAGAGAGAGAGAGAGAGAGAGAGAGAGAGAGAGAGAGAGAGAGAGAACGTCATAGATCTATTGTGAGTATAAGTAGTTTTTCCATCTGTAAATCACCTGGAACATAATAAGTATAAATAAGTGTTCTTATTAAAAAATTACATTTAATTATTTTATTTTACTGAATGTTTTGCCTACATGAATATATGAGGAGCTCTCTAGGAGCCCACAGACATGAGAAGAGGGTGTCGGATTCCTTGGAACTGGAGTTACCTTAGAACGAGAATTATGGGTAGTTAAGAGCCACTACATGGGGACTAAGAATTGAACCTGGGTCCTCTGCAAAAGGAGTAAGCCTTCTTACCAATAAGCCAACTCTCCAGCCCTAAGTAAATGTCCACACTTACAGGTGGCCTCCAAGGGAGTTGGCTCTATCTGCAGCTGGAGTTACAGGCTGCTATGAGCAGCCTGACATTGGTGCAGTGAACTGCACTTCTGTCCTCTGGAAGAGCAGCATGTGCTCTTAACCTCTGAGTCATCCTGCCAGCCGGATGGATTGATTTTTGAGATCTTATTGTGGAAACCAGGCTGAACTCAAAGTCTCCGTCCTCCTGCTTCAGCTTCTCAGTGCTGGGATTATAGATGTGCACCACCACAGCCAGATTTTTATTTTATTTTGAGTGGGTGTCTCAGGAGAGAAGAATCTCCCACCCCTTTAGACAGGGTTTCAATTTGTAGCTCTGGCTGACCTAGATTTCACAGCCATCCTCCTGCCTTGAAGTGCTAGGACTAAAGGCATGCACCACCACCCCAGACCTAGAACTCTCTTAAGCAATGCTACCCATTTATATAATTGTGGGCATAGTAAAACTATATACAATAAGTACAATAACAATATACAAATATATACAGGCCATAATTACATTAACAATGTCTAATCCATTAGCATTTGACAAATTCAGAGAAAATACTCCATTATCTATCCTGTCTTGGTGAGTCTAAAGTGTTGTACCTAACTCACTTTCCATCCTAACTTGCATCATCAACCCAAAACTATCTCTTTATGTCTCTCAACCTTCTACACTTTACACCTCTTTTGTGAGTGTCTCTTCTGAATTTGTTAACAAGAAAAACTGTAACTATCTAGTCTTCAACTCCATCAGAGACCTGAGGATATAATATTACCTTAGCAAACAGGAAGTGCACAGCAGAAAACTTCCAAAACTAGGAAATGACAGAAACAGCTGGCTGCGTGGACAGTCAACAAAGGATCCTCTGTAATGTTGGGGCATCTACCCCTGGCCTACAGACCTAGAATATCTGACAGACTTTTCTGTGAAGCAGGATTTTTGAAGGACTGTCCCACTTTGTCTTGGCAAAGTTCAGCAGTTGCCTTCTTTTGTGTCCTGCTTGTCCAATTTGGACAGCATACTGTCAGCAGTCAAGGCAAGGGCACTTTCTTTACCAACATGGCTAGCTATTGCCACAAAGAAAGAAAACTCCATAAGGAGTATCTTCAATGCCCATCATCTTTTCTGAAGTAGATTGGTGCTGCCAGGGGCAGACATGTCTCATTGTCATAAAAAAAAAAAAGATGTTATTAAAACATCTAAATGCCATATTCTATGTCTCTGAAGTGTTTGAAGACCACCTGTCTATCTAAAATATATTTGTTTGACCTTGAAAACATACCTAACATGACTACAAGTTTGACTGTAATAGGTGACTAACAACAACCTGTATTTTTTTTTATTATCCTAAGTAGTTTGTAATAATAATTTTCAAGGACTAGAAATTTACATTACATTGTTAAATGAGCTGTATAGGTACAATACCTTGAACAAGAATAGAAATATATGTACAGTAAATTCTAGCAAAAATAGCCTCAAATTTGTATCAATATACAAAAATCCAAACCAATGCTAACTATTTAAGACTAGTAGTTGTGCCAGGCAGTAGTGGTACATGCCTTTAATCCCAGCACTTGGGAGACAGAGGCAGGTGAATCTCAGTGAGTTCAAGGCCAGCCTGGTCTACAAAGAGAGTTCCAGGATGGCCAAGACTGTTACACAGAGAAACCCTGTCTCAAAAAACAAAAACAAAACAAAACAACAACAACAACAACAACAACAAAACCCAAAAAGATTAGTAGTTGCTTTTTTGTTTTAAAAGTAGATTCAATAATCTACCCCCTTTTCCTATCATTTCTATATCTTCCCTTTTTCTTTTTGGAACAAGATCTCTGATTCTAATCTCCTTTGTTTAGCTTTTTTCCTGACCATTACCCATAACAACTTGTAACCAACCACCCTAAACAATGACAAATATCTATAACCCACTGAATGACCAAAAACCAGCTACCCCCAACCTCATGGGAATGTGGGCATCATATTCTTAAAAATTACTCTCTGCTGTCTGGAGGCAATGGCACCTTTAGGGGCCCCTAAAAAATTGGGAAAATTGTCAAATCCTGGGAGAGTTAGCTGTATCATTTGTTGTCCAGTCTCTGCGAATGGGAAAATATAGGGCTTATCTCAAGTCCTGGCTAGAGCAGTCTGTGAGGCTGCACCACCTCAGCTAGCCATCTTGAAGTTGTCTGAGCAGCTGTAGTCCAAAGCCGATCTTTGGGTGGTGTTTGTCACATCAGTGGTGTTGCCATAGTCCAGGTGGAATCGTCATTGTGGGGCCCCATCCCCCTTTTAGATACTGCAAAGGTCACTGTCAGGTATTGTCACGGTCCACTGCAGAAATCTTAAACATTTTAAATGTCATATGCAGCAGATCTCAAAGAGGTTAAAGGACCAATGTTTGTTATGTACATCCAGAGTACAAAGCTTAATTCCTAGTTACCTGATAAAGACTCAAACCCAAAATCATGTACAAGAAGCTAGATGAAGCCTTTTTCTAGAATTACTACTTCATATGAACATTAATATCATGACAAAAAGTTTGAAATATGTATATTTTAATATTATAAATTTTGAGATAATATTTATACCTTAAGAAAGTTTTTTTTAAAGAGTCAAAATAAAACAGAAGGGCTATGAGATTAGTGGCAATAGAATAGTTCATTAATATTGGTTTTTCTTCTGTTCCAAATCAGGTGGCGCTTCTGACATGAGACAGAGATTTTGGATTTTACTTTTTTTTTGTAACAGGGTTTTTTCTGTGTAGTTTTGGTGCCTGTCCTGGAACTCACAATGTAGACCAGGCTGGCTTGAACTCACAGAGATCCGCCTGGCTCTGCCTCCCAAGTGCTGGGATTAAAGGCATGCGCCACCACCGCCCGGCCTGGCCTGGTTCTTAAGGCAGTAATCCTGCCTCTGCCTCTTGAGTGTTAAATGACACACATGAGCCGCCACTACCAGATGACATATCAACTTTATATAAAACTATTATGCTGGTCATGGTGGCGCACGCCTTTAATCCCAGCATTTAGGAAGCAGAGGAAGGCGATTCTCTGAGTTCAAGGCCAGCCTGGTCTACAGAGTGAATTCCAGGACAGCCAGGGGTACAGAGAGAAACTCTGTCTAGAAAAATAATACTTGTTATAAAGCAAGTATTATAGAAAAAAATATTCTGATTCACATAAGGCTCAATGTACAAATTCATACCTCTCTGCAACCACAAGGGGGCGAAAAGTTCAATCCTGCCCAGCCCTGCTTGTGCCTAGGGCTGAAATTGAAAAAGCTAATTTGGGGTTACTAACACATTTCTTGGCTTATATATAAATTAATTACATTTTGATTATTTTTACAATTAGAATAAGGTGATATTACCAAAGAAACTCTCATTTTTTTGTCTTTTTTGTTTGTTTGTTTTTTGAGACAGGGTTTCTCTGTGTAGCTTACGCCTTTCCTGGATCTCGCTCTGTAGACCAGACTGGCCTCAAACTCACAGAGATCCCGAGTGCTGGGATTAAAGGCGTGTGCCACCACCACCCGGCTTTTTTGTCTTTATATGTATATGCTGCCTACAGTGCCAAGGACGGAGCCCAGGTCCTGGGGAATGCCGGGCGAGGACTCTGCCACTGAACTGCTTTCCCCAGCCACACTCTTCTATATATTTTTAAAGTATTTTTTAATTTTTATTTTATGTATGTGAGTATTTTGCCCGCATGTATGCAAGTATACTGTTTGTAATGCCTGTGGAAGCCAAAGGTGTGGGGGGTGGGGGTGGATTTCAGATCCCCTGGAACTGGAGTTATGGTAACTGTGGTGCTCAGAACCAAACCTGGCCTTCTGGAATACAAGCGAGAATCTTAACTGCTGAGACATCTCTCCAGATCCCAGAGGGAAACATTTTTTAACTTGATTCCTATGGTGGCTAGTTTTATGTTATTTTTTCCCTGTTTGAGCCAGAGTCTCACCTTGGCGTCCAGGTGGCTGGAATTCACACAAACAGCCTACAGGAGAAATATCCACTGTGGTGTGAGTTACTGAAGGACCCACAATGCCCCCATTCACCACATTTACCAGAAGAGTTCAGAAAGCACTCTGTCCTTGGGCCACAGGGGTATACAGATTTGCTGTCTCCAGCCACAGCCTTGCCAGCACCTTCCTCCTCTCCTGGCACCCTGCCAACTCTAGGGGCTGCAGCAAGGCCCGCCTCATTTGCCCAGAAAGCACCCTGCACCCTGCGGTCGCTGTCCTCAGAGGCAGAGTGTCGTTCTCCCAGTGAGCAAACAACTCCTCAAACTCCAACCCAGTTATGCTTCACGTACCAGGAACCCTCCTCCAGATGGCAGCCAGTGCATTGACTTAAAGGGAGGTGCCCTTGAAGTAATGCGGTTCGTCTAAGGACAAAGGGCTGCGGTCATCTCTGGGTCTGCAGGTGGCAGGTGCTCACAGGATGTATCAGGATAAAAGATGAAAGGTGGAGCTGGTGACCTGGCGCCAGTCTGGTCCCTGGAGAACATGTGACCGGATTAGAAGATGGGCATTTGTGGTCTAGTGAGGTGGAAAGAGGACAGTCATTCTTCTTGCCACAAGGAGAACTCCAGAGGAATGGATGCCAGTCGGGAATGGAGTCAAGCTGGTAACCCAGGCCTTTAATCCCAGCACTTGGGAGGCAGAGGCAGGAGGATCTGCAGGCCTGCAGCCTGGTCTACAGAGTGGGTCCTGGGACAGCGAGGGCTACAAAAAGAAACCCTGACTTGAGAGAGAGAGAGAGAGAGAGAGAGAGAGAGAGAGAGAGAGAGAGAGAGAGAGAGAGAGAGAGAGAGCCAGCGGTGGTGGTGCACACCTTTAATCCCAGCACTTGGGAAGCAGAGACAGGCAGATCTCTGTGAGTTCAAGGTCAGCCTGGGCTACAGAGCAAGTTCCAGGACAGACAGTGCTACACAGAGAAACCCTGTCTCAAAAACAACAAAAAAGAGTATCAAGAAATATTCAAACTCAGGATCGAAATCAATGAAATAGAAACAACAACAAAAATACAAAGAATCAATGAAGAGAAGAGTTGATACTTGGAGAAAATCAGTAAGATTGGTAAAATCTTAGTCAAATTAACTAGAAGACAGAGAAGATCTAAACTAATAAAATTAGAGATGAAAGAGGGAACATCACAAAGACAACAAGGAAATATGGAGAATCATAAGGACACACTTTGAAAGTCTGTACTCCGGGCTGGGCAGTGGTGGCATTTAATTCTAGCAGTCAGTGGACTAGGCAGGCAAATCTCTAACTTTCCAGCCAGCCTGGTCTACAGAGAGAGTTCCAGAGCTATACAGAGAAACCCTGTCTGCAGCAGGGGGGGGGGGGGCGAATTCTATACTCCACTAAACTGGAAAATCTAAAAGAAATGAATGAATTCCTTGATACATATTACTGACACTGATGAATTGAGTGCTCCATGGTATGGTTAAGAAGAAGAGTTTTGTGTGTTTTTGTTTGTTGTTGTTATTTGGTTTTTAGAGACAGGGTTTCTCTGTGTATCCCTGGCTATCTTGGAACTCACTCTGTAGACCAGGCTGGCCTGGAACTCACAGAGATTAAGGGCATGTGCCATCACACTCTGACAAGGGGAAGATTTTTATTGTAGATATAAGAGAGAGAGCAGCCAGAGGCATCTGGAAGAGTCCAGAGCAGAGAGAGAAAGTAGACTGAACATGGCCAGCAGACTGGACATGGTCAGAGCTATCTGCAAGAGAGTGGAGAATAGCAGAAATTAGAGAAAACAGTGAGAAGCAGGAGCAGAGACAGACAGACAGACAGACAAAGAGCAAACATAGCTAGAATAGTGTTGGACCCCAAAATCTGGGGGTCTCAAGTGGGCGCCCCAAGAACCCAGACTCCAGCCCAGTTGATGCAATAGCATGAGGTTTTTATTTCAACTTCTATATAGAAGGGCAAACTCTGCTCCTAAGAGCAAGAGCCGCATCTTACTGCAGCCCCATGAGGGCTTTTAAAGGAAAAACCCACAAAATCTACAAGATTACAATTCCCATACAATTTCATTTCACAAGATAGAGCACTGCTTGCTCTTCCAAAGGTCCTGAGTTCAATTCCTAGCAACCACATGGTGGCTCACAACCATTCATAATGAGATCTGGCTCCCTCTTCTGGCCTGCAGGCATATGTGCAGACAGAACACTGTATACATAATAAATAAATAAATCTTAAAAAAAAAAAAAAAAAAAAAGATCATGGTCTGATCACAGAGTGATCACAGAGGGGGTACAGTTACATCAACAGATACATTCTTCCTGAAACCTCAAGGGGGGTATCAGGGCAGGAGTGGAGTTTACACAAAGGTCACAGTGGTCCTTCCTGGAACACCTGCAACTATCCCAGTCACAGTTGAGCACATCTCTTAACAGAAATCTTTTTATAATGTTATATGGTTGCAGGGGAGATTGAACAATGGCTAAGTCAGGTTGCTCTTAGAACTAGATTTTTAGTTTCTCATTTCCTGGTGCTTGAAGTTTCTCTTTTCCTGAGGCTTGGGGGTATAAGCCTGAAGGGCTAGGGTCTTTCATTCCCCCATTTTCTTTTTGGCAAATTTTAATCTTAAAATTATGGCATTACATTTGGTAACTCATGGCCTATTTTAGTAACTCATGGCCTGTAATGGCCATGCATAGTCCATGTATAATTAGCTATCTTGTCTCTATGCCAGGGAGTTTTCTTTTGACCCAGCATTTCAGCCTCTTTTGAACAAGGAATTGGGATGACGTATTCTCTTCTGGAACTGCTTCGAGTTGGCATTGGGGCGCCGTTATCAGGGCCCCTCCCCCAAAAGGCTGAAAAGCTGGTGAAAGACTGTGCAGGGGGCATTTGTCAGTAGCGTGTAGCTGTCTGACCCCCTAGGGACAGAGAAGAATCATGTTAGCTGGGCTGGTCCACGTTGGCCTTTAGCATGTCCAGAGATCACAGTCGTCTGGAGCAGTGGAGTCAGCAACTGAAACTTGGAGGTGTCTGCCAGCCAAGTGGAAATCTGTTGAGACAGATTTAAACTAGGAACAGAAGTTAAAATTTATGAACTTATTTGGAACCCTTAGTAATGGTAAAAGCATTAGTCCCAAGACCAGAAGAGAGGAAAAATACCATCTTTAGGAATACTTATCTGGGGTCCTTTCGACCTCTGTGAAGTGGGTCTATGTTTTTATGACTCTTTTGATCCTTTGAGGCATTTTTGCAAAATGACATAAAAGTTTTAGATACATTAGTATTACCAATCTGTACTGAAATCCATATTGTAGACAAAGCGGGTAATGGGTATCTGTAAAACAGTAGAAGTGGACTCATACCTTTGAGTCCCAACAAGAACTACAGATTTGGGCATTTTTCTTCTGTCCAGAAAGCCAGGTATAAGTTGGACAGAGATTTTAGGCCTGGTGAGAAGCACTTTTAGGTTTACATTTAGACATATCTAGATGACATCTAAAACAAATCCAAAATGTTGAGCTTGTGACTGAACAGTAAGTGGTCATTGCTCCATCAGCTCATCAGGACTCCTAAATGTTAAGCTCTGAACCATAGAACAGGAGAGTAATCTGAAACATATCTTATTTTAGACTCATATCTGAATCTTTATGACTTATTTAAACTTTTATATTTTAGAACATTTTTTTAAAAGTGAGCTAACAAACTAGCTATGGCCTTGCAGAAGGATCTGGTTGTGTGATGCTGCCATGCTGACAAAGTTAGAGCTTGCCTAGCCATCAGTACTGTCAGAGACCTGAGAAGGATAAACTATATCTGAGTGCAGACCAAGAAGCATCCAATCCTATAAATTACAGGGATCAATCCCTACCCAGGTCTCCATAGCGTAGGAGGTACCAGTCAGAACAGCATCAATCTTCTTCCGCCATCAGGCCTTCCGACTTAGGCAGAGTATTTTTCCTGTGGAATAGGGACACAGAAGACTGACCTTGACCAGGAATCAATCTCAGTGTCCTACTGCTTGTCCACAGACTGGGCTGGGTCCTGGCGGCAGGCGTTGCACTGGGGCATCCTGCCCTGTGGTCAGCGTTGTCATAATCCAGGCAGAGACGTTGTGGTGCCTCGTACGTAATCTTCTTCAGAGACCTTGGGTCACTGCTAGGATCTGGAAGCCTGTCTGATATAATAAACTTTTAGATCAACATTTAAATGCCATATTCTGCAGATCTCTGAAGCATGAGGGCTGTTCAGATGTGTGAATAGACAAACTCTGTTTCTAACTATTTGTTTCAAGCTCAACCCTGAAAACATACCCTGACTATAATTAAAAAGAAACTTGAAGCCGGGCGTTGGTGGCGCACGCCTTTAATCCCAGCACTCGGGAGGCAGAGCCAGGCGGATCTCTGTGAGTTCGAGGCCAGCCTGGGCTACCAAGTGAGCTCCAGGAAAAGGCGCAAAGCTACACAGAGAAACCCTGTCTCGAAAAACCAAAAAAAAAAAAAAAAAAAAAAAAAAAAAAGAAACTTGATTACTCATGACTGACTATTAAAAACAATGCTTTTAAGTTGAAGTTCTTTTAGCATCAAATACAGGTTCAGCAAAGAAACCAAAACAAAACATCAATATAAGACATATATATGTATCAGCTTATCTAAATAACTTAAGCTTAGCAAACTTAGCAAATACAAGGAGGCTAGACAACATTTTTAAGCCTGAATGTACCTTGGGTAAGGAGAAACATTTTTAAGTCATTGGTTTTTAACTATAAAAACTGTTCTTAAAGGATTAAGATCTCTCAAATGTCTTCTGTAATAACAATAAAGTACCTTTTTTTTACTTTAAGGGGGAGCAAAATCTGTATAAAGTAAAACCAAGCTCCAGAGTATAAACAATCCCAAAGTTTAATATCTGGGACTCATTTATAATCTTTTTGGTTCCTTTATTCAGAGGCTTGGATGATTTCTTTGACCCTACCTTTGGCAGCACGTACATAGCCTGTCTGCTCTATTTTATTATGGCTGGTGCTTTCGGTGATCATCATCTGACACTGGCAATTTTAAAACTGCAAAGGTCCACCACTGCAACTAGACTCTTTTTGAAACTTTAGTCCTGCCATATATTTGTAAACCTTAGCTGTTTTCTTTGATTCTTTTATGTCTTTAAAATCATTATCATTTTACTTGGGTAAATCTTCAATTACAAAGTTTAACTGCCAGAGCAAGGTATATTCCTGTGTAAAAGCATTGATGTATAGCTTTAATATTTATCAAACATTTTAAACATATGTTGTTATCTATTTAAATTTTTAGAAACTTGCTGTTGAACATTTGGTAAAGACATAAGTACTTAGGTGTTACATATATTTTTTTAAAACAATAATTACTTGCACACATACACACAGTTGGATCCAAGTTACATACATGTATACATACAGTTAAAGCTTGCTTACATTTTTAAGTCACATACCTGTTTAATCATTAGCCATTTTTAAGATGAAAACCAATCAGAATTAACTTTTAAATTCAGTATTTGCAGATATAAGAAACCATAACAGTTTACTGATCTTTACAATCTTTTATATCAAAGTCTTTCTTGTGATTTTCTTCAGTAATCTAGAAATCTAAATTTGCATCAGTACTGTACCTCAAACAAGAAACTGTAGGTAGCCAGGCAGTGGTGGCGCATGCCTTTAATCCCAGCACTCGGGAGGCAGAGCCAGGCGGATCTCTGTGAGTTCGAGGCCAGCCTGGGCTACCAAGTGAGCTCCAGGAAAGGCGCAAAGCTACGCAGAGAAACCCTGTCTCGGAAAAAAAAAAAAAAAAGAAAGAAAAAAGAAAGAAACTGTAGGTTAATCTCACATAGGGAGTGTCTTGGAGCCAGATCCTGATCAGGTTTTAGCTCCCGGGGCAGTCTTGGGAGTCCCACCCAACAGCATGGGAGATGAAGAAGATGCGCAGGCAAGCATCATGGGGGCAAAAGATCGCTGTTAATCTCAGATTTTTAAGTACATGAGAGCAGCAGACTAAAAGTGACTCCATGTCCTGGCTGAGCCCACAGACCTGTCAGCTGTGATGCTGGAAGGGCAGTTAGTTCTCCACCAGCCCCCACATTCTGAGCTCCTCAAGGCTCCAGCTGGCTCCTGCCAGCTCCGCTCTGCTCCAGTGCTCACAGGCTGCCTAGCCAGTGTCTCTTCCCTCCCCGCCCCATCACGGCCGGAGCTGAGGCGGCTGTTGGGGGGAAGGGAGGGATCCCGGCAGGGAGAGTGGTCTCGGCCCGCGGGGAGAGTTCGTCTCTGGAGCCATTTTGGAGGATTTTTTTTTCCCTGCGCAGGCGGGTGGCTCTGCATGAGGGGGTGATTCCATCATCATCAGTCTCCCCGTCCTCTGGAAGGACTGGGGTTTTTTTACGCTTGATTTCCTTAAGAGGATAAAGGTGGGAAACGGTCGGAGGGCAGCCGGGGCTGAAGGGACAGGGGAGTGAGGGGAGTTTGAGAAGGGAGAGGGGGAGTCTGGGTCCCAGCGTTGCTGGGGCAGGTGAAGCGGTGAGGAACGGCTTCACCCAGACAGGTGGGTCTCTAGCTAAACTCTCCCAGACCGAAATATAAGGCACTTGATCTGGGTGCCCGTGTGGTCCTTGGTCAGAGATCCGAGCCTTCACCTGTGAAATGATGTCAGTGTTAAAAGTCCCGTCCCCCAGTCAGCCGACCCCAAACGCCGGCCATTCCGAGGAACAGAAGGTGATCCATTTCTTTTTCTTGACGTCCAGAGAGGCATTGTGAGCCCCAGCGAGGACATCCTTCCAGTTATCTAAAGTCAGACTTAGGGGGGTAGTTAGTTGTTGTCCCATATGGAGAGAGAAAGGTAGAGGCAAAAGACAGACTCCCAAAAAACATAAAGAGGAGAAGGACAGACGCAGTCTGCGCGGTAGTTGATTCATCTACAAAACCAAAAGCACAAAACCAAAAGCACAAATTCAAATGGGAGTGGCCGTGAACAGCCTGGCTCCCCCAGGGAAGGAGAGACTCATCTCCTTCTTCAGATCACTCCGGAGGAGACCTCCAGAATGGGGACTTGAGGACTCTTGAGCATGTCTGCTCTCCCACATAAGTCCCAGACACAAGTCCTGCACACTTCTGCAGGCACCAAATACAAATGCCAAATGAACCAGACAAAAGACAAGACACAATAACATAAAACATAGATCGAGCTCGTTTTTACCTCCAACTGACAGAGTGGGGGTGGGGGAGCACCCCACTCTCGGTGGGACCTCCAATGTTGGACCCCAAAATCTGGGGGTCTCAAGTGGGCGCCCCAAGAACCCAGACTCCAGTCCAGTTGATGCAATAGCATGAGGATTTTATTTAAGCTTCTATATAGAAAGGCAAACCCCGCATCTTATTGCAGCCCCATGAGGACTTTTAAAGGAAAAACCCACAAAACCCACAAGATTACAATTCCCATACAATTTCATTTCACAAGATCATGGTCTGATCACAGAGTGATCACAGAGGGGGTACAGTTACGTCAACAGGTACATTCTTCCTGAAACCTCAAGGAGGGTATCAGGGCAGGAGTGGAGTTTACACAAAGGTCACAGTGGTCCTTCCTGGAACACCTGCAACTATCCCAGTCACAGTTGAGCACATCTCTTAACAGACATCTTTTTACAATGTTATATGGTTGCTGGGGAGATTGAACAATGGCTAAGTCAGCTTGCTCTTGGAACTAGATTTTTAGTTTCTCTTTTCCTGAGGCTTGGGGGTGTAAGCCTGAAGGGCTAGGGTCTTCCAATAGCAGGATATAAGGAGAATGAGTAACTGGGCAGAGGGAAGCTGGAGAGAGTTTAGGGTATGGAAGGAGGTGAGAAGGGCTAGGATGTTAGCATGGACTTGAAATGTATAACAGGTGCTTGTGATACTGAGGGAACCTGGAGGCCAGCATGAGTTTTGATATGCTGATATGTGCCACAGGTAGCCATATGTCCCTTCTGCCAGAGATAAGAGAAATGACTCCCTTGGGTAGATTCGAATCAGTTTCACAAGTTCCTGAGGAATACTGGCTTGTATCTAACTACGAGAAATCCTCCTACAGCCCAGGTTGACCCCATTTCTGGATCTTTGGAATGCCTTTTTGAGTGGTGGTACAGACAAACACCCAGGTTCTTTTCTGAGGACATGGCACTGCCCAAACAGTCTTCTACAGAGTAGCCCTACTACAAGTGGGGTGACTTGCAGATCCTGAACACATTTTTTTTTCTTTAAGATCCCATATAGCCCATACTGGCCTCAATCTTGCTGTGTAGAAGCCTCAGCCTCCTGAGGGCTGGGATTGTTGGTATGAGCTGCCATGCTTGCCTGTGGTTTTATCTTTGGCACAGTGGCTGCACCTTAATCTACTGCTGTCTCAGCCAGCAATTGCAACTCCAGTTACCGGCCTGCTTCTCTGGTAGCAGTCTGGCCGCTCAGGCTGCAGCCTGGCAGGAATTCTGTTCCCACAGGCACCAGCCCTGTTAATGCCACTAAAGGCAGCTTTAACTAAATCTCTACCATTCTATTTATAAATAAGACACGAGATTCAAAAGCTGGGATGAAAACCTGCTAGCTCAGAGAGGCTGCGTAGTAACTAACTAACCCCTTCTTGCTGGCGTCTGGGGTGTGTGTGGGGGGGGCAGCCAGTCCTTCTACTCCACCCAAACAAAAAAAGCCATACCACTCCGAATCCCTCCCTACTATTCCTGCATCTCTCTATCTTTCCCAGATGCCCCCTGACGCTCTATGATTACTTTCTGTCAACTAGTTGCTGACTCAGCCTCCTGACCCAAGATTAATTGTATTTAATCAATGCAAATGCAAACTCGGTGTTCACAGTGATGGAGTATCCCCCAACACTCGCCTAGACACCTTCTTCCCAGAAGACTCAGCCCTGCCTGCTGTGGCTGATCCCGGGCATGCCCAGGTCTGCCTACCTGGTGAAGAGTCTTGTCCTTAGCTGCTTTATTTATTGTGTCGTTTTGTTTGGTTTTTCCTTTCATACACCACACAAGTGCTACATCACTGTGCTACACCCCAACCCAGTTATTATTTACTGAATTCATTTATTTGTTTTTGTTGGTAGGAGGTGGAGAGGGTTGAGACAGGGCCTCCTGCAGCCCAGGCTTGCCTTGAACTAGCCATGCAGCCAAAGTCAGCCTTGAACCTCTGATCCCACCTCTACCTCCCAAGTGCCAGCATTGCAGGTGTGCACCACCACGACCAGCCTAGTCGATTTCATTTTCCTGTAGTCTGTACCGCGGTGTGCTAACCATGCCCTTAACCACTGAGCTGGCTCTGCAATCTAGAAATGGAACAAAAGAACTGAGGATTATCTAAGGCATGCTTTGTTTTGTTTTGTTTTGTTTTTCTGGCAGTGACAATCATCGGTTCACTTTGTTGTTGTTGTTGTTGTTTTCTTTTCTTTGTTGTCAAGCCAATTCAGAAATAAATAAATAAATAAATAAATAAATGACCTGGAACCCTTTTCTTTAAAAAAAAAAAAAAAAAAAAGCCATCTCTTTTATCAGGAAATGTAATATCAAAAGCTTGGCTTCAGAATGCCTGTTTTTCCCAGTGCTGAAAGGTCTCTCTATCATCCAGGCACTTTGAGAAGCTGCATAGCACAAATACCAAGGTGTATCTGATGTAATCTTGCACCTTTTACCAACATTTTCAGTCAAGAAAGTCACTTTTGGAGTTGGTTCACTTGCGTTTCCTTAACTGACCCTTGAATCCATTTAAAAACCCCGATGTGTCCCCTCACTCTGGTGTAGACAGAACAGGCACTTGCCTCAGAAACACAGCCCAGCGAAAGGACCATCTCTTACAAAAATGTACAAGCAAAGAATACCGGACCTGTTGGTACCAATGCACTCTGCAGGGTGACATCTCACTGCCTAAACATCAATATCTCTTTAACTCTAGAAAAGTTGTGGTTCTGACTCAATTACAAATCCAGCTGGCTTTAGAGTTGGAATGTGGCTCTCTCCTTCTCTAAACCCAAGCATGTTGCTAAAAGAAAAAATTAAGAGATTCTGTCTCATATCAAAAGAGCCAATGGTATGGGACAGAAGAAAGCCAGTAATCTAGGGACTATTGTTGTCAAGATTCTGTTTCTCTCCATGCCTATTCTTGGTTCTTTAGAACCCTTCTTTAAATACCTTACCATCTTAAATTTTTTTTAAAGATTTATTTAATGTACTTTGGGGTTTTGCCTACACGAATGTCTATAAGAAGGTGTCAGATCCCCTGGAACTGGAATTACAGACAGTGTGAACTGCCATGTGGGTGCTGGGAATTGAACCAGGGTCCTCCGGAAGAGCAGTCAAGTGCTCTTAACCTCTGAGCCATCTCTTCAGCACTATCTTAAAATTTAAACTTTCCATTTTGATACTAATAATGTTTAAGTTTTCCACAGTGAACAATAAATCCTCCTAACAGCGATCTCTGAAGCCTCCAGAAGGAAGGTAGGGCCCCTGGTTCATAATGATGCCATTGAGCCAATAAACACCACTCAGTGATCAGCTTTGGAAGGCAAATTGCTCAGGCTGGTTCCAAGATGGCTAACTGAGATGGTCCATTATATTACACTTCTAGCCGGAACTTAGGATAAGCTTTACCCATAACTCGGAGACTGACTAAGAATATTACAGCCAGTTCCCATGAGACCTAACCATTGTTTTAATTTTCACAGGATCCCATAGAGATACCATCCCCCCACCAGACAGCAGGAAGCAATTCTAAGAAAGCTACGCCCCCTCTTCCAGAAGATTTTGTTTTCTTGGGGTTATGGAAAATTGTCATCTGTTAGGGTTCAGTTTTAAGTTGTAGTAAGTTTGGGGGTGGAACAATAAAGTTTAGACTCAGGATTCTCTTGGAAAAGAAAAAAGGGGAATAGCTAGAATAGGCTAATAAGGTAGATTATTGTGTCTACTTGTAGACTAAATCAGTAACTATCAGCTTTAGGTAATTTGCATTGGTATGGATTCTTGTATATTGATACAAATGTAAAATTATTTTTCTATTTCTGTTTAAGATAATTTGTTTATTGATATAAATTCCAAACTATATTTGGGATATTGTACATCTGTTCCTACTCCTGTGTGAGAAATTTTGTATATTGATACAAATGTAAAATTATATTTGTCAGCCAGGCAGTGGTGGTGGTGCACGCCTTTAATCCCAGCACTCGAGAGGCAGAGCCAGGCGGATCTCTACATTCGAGGCCAGCCTGGTCTACAGAGCGAGATCCAGGACAGGCACCAAAACTACACGGAGAAACCCTGTCTTGAAAAAAAAATTATATTTGCCATACTGTATGTATGTTCTACCTCTGTTTAGGATATTTTATATATAGATACATATTAAGGACATTGTTGTCATATTGCACTATATATTTCTGCCTCTGATTAAGAGATTTTGTACACTGTCACAAATTCAAGGTCATTGTCCTTATACTGTACATCTTTTACAGATTGTTTACTCTTATAATGTAAACCCTTAGTCTTATTTTGTTTTGTTTTGTTTTTGTTTTTTTGAGACAGGGTTTTGTCCCTTTCCTGGAACTCGTTTTGGAGACCAGGCTGGCCTCGAACTCACAGAGATCTGCCTGCCTCTGCCTCCCAAGTGCTGGGATTAAAGGCGTGCGCCACCACTGCCCAGCCTGTAAACCCTTAGTCTTTAAGTTATTTAGGTTGATAAGATTTACAGGTTATCAGTCACCCATGCTTGTCATATTTATAGTCATGTTAGTTAGGTTTTCTAGATATACAGAAATATATGTTGGATGGATAGGTAATCTTCAAACACTTCATAGACCTAGAGGATATGGCATTTAAATGTTCTAATAACTTAGAATTCTGTTGACGTGAGACATGATTGCTCCTGGCTGCATCAATCTACTCCCAAGAGGATATTGGGCATTGAAGACACTTTATATGGAGTTTGTCTTCTTCTTGGCAAAAATGGCCTATCGGGCAGAGAGCTGTGCTTGCCTCCACTGCTGACCGTAAGCACTCTGTCCAATGGGGACGAACTGGACAAAGGATAAGCAACTGCTGAACCTTGCCAAGACACAGTAAGACGATCTTTCAAAAGTCCTGCTTCTAAAAAACAGTCTGTCTGATATTCTAAGCCTAGAGCCAAAAAAACGGATGCCCCAGTGTTGCAGAGAAACATTGGGTGACTGTCTAGGCTGCCAGCTGTCTCCGTCATTTCTTGCAGATTTCAGAAGTTGCTCGCTTGCACTTCCTGTTTACTCAGGTAATATTGTTTTCCTTCTCAGGTCTCTGATGGGGTTGAAAACTAGATAGTTCCAGTCACAATCCTCTCATATCTTAGCTAAGAGCATATTAGGTAGTAGATTTAGATTCTTCTGCATAGGACAGCTGTTGGAGTAATCTCTGCAATTTGCCATTTACCTACGATCTGGACATTTGCTATATTTCTTACTTGGCGTTGTTCTTATTGGTTGTAGTTCCATTTTTGTTTATGTTATTTTCCTGTTTCTCCTGGATAATACTTGATAATTATTCTTATTGTATGTAGTTTGCGTTAGGTTTAGAACCTTCTTATTTAGACAAAAAGGATAAATGTAGTGGTATTTGCCCCACCCATGACCTTGGAGGCAGTGCTTCTTGCCTGTTTATGTGACCTCTTAAAAGGAAAGTTAGAGGGGTCATGGTTTCTTCTTGGCATGATCGGAGACTGGACAGCCAGGTGCATTAGCTTCCAGACGGATCAGAGGAAGATTTCAGCTGTTTACTTGGTTCTGTATTTCCCCAACTTATATCTTAATAAATTCCCTGATACCTCTTAAGCAGACTCCTGTGAATTTCTTTCTTTTCTTTTTCTTTTTTCTTTTTTTTTTCTTTTTTTTTTTTTTTTTTTTGGTTTTTCGAGACAGGGTTTCTTTGTGTAAGCTTTGCATCTTTCCTGATCTTGCTCTGTAGACCAGGATGGCCTTGAACTCACAGAGATACGCCTGCCTCTGCCTCCCGAGTGCTGGGATTAAAGGCGTGTGCCACCGCCGCCGCCGCCGCCGCCGCCGCCGCCGCCGCCGCCACCACCACCATCACCACCACCTGGTCTCCTGTGGATTTCTTGCCTAATCTGGCGCTTCTATGCAACCATCACCTGGTCAAGACGGCAACTTCCCTGTGCTCTTTCCAGTCAATGTTGTCACCAGGAAGGACTTCCCTTTCCTGGCTTCTAGCACCATCTGTCAGTTTGTCCTATTCCTAAATTGTGTGCGAGTACTCAAAAATGACAGCTTACACTTGCAGTCTCAACAGCCAGGAAGCCAAGGTAAGAGAGCTGCAGCCAGTGAGGCCAGCCAGAGCTATATAGTGAGATCCTGTCTGAAAAACACAAAATAGAGCTGGACAGCAGTGGCGCACTCATTTAGTCCTAGCACTTGGGAGGCAGAGGCAGGTGGATCTCTGTGAGTTGCAGGACAACCTGGTCTACAGAGTGAGTTCCAGGATACTCAGGGATGCACACAGAGAAACCCTTTCTTTAAAAACAAAAGCAAACAAACAAAAAAATAGAGGGCTGAAGACATGGCTGAGGGGTTAAGAGCACTGAATGCTCATCCAGAGAACTCAGTTCAATTCCCAGCACCTACATGGCTGCTCACAGCCATCTTGTAACTCCAGCTCCAGGTTGATCAAATGCCCTCTTCTGGTCTCTGTGGGCATTGCACACACATTGTGCACAGATATTTATGCAGACAAAAAACAAACACCCATAATTACTACTACTACTACTGATGATGATGATGATGATGATGATGATACTACTAATAAATATATTTTAAAACAGAGTGCTGGGGAAATGGCAGAGTTGGCAAAATGGTTGCCGTTTACTTGGGAAGCCCTGAGTCCTATCTCTAGCACTGGATAAAATAGGAGTATTGGGTTGGATGGTGGTACACACCTTTAATCCCAGCACTCAGGAGGCAGAGGCACGCAGATCTCTGTGAGTTCTAGTCCAGTCTGGTCTACAGAGTGAGTTCCAGGACAGCCAGGGCTACACAGAGAAACCATATCTCAAAACACAAAAGCAAACAAACAAAAAATACAGGGGTGATGGTCCATTCCTATAATCCAGACACTTGGGAGGGAGAGGCAGGAAGATTAGAAGCAAGTTCATGTTCAAGACCAGCCTGGACAACATATGAGTCCTTGTTGCAAAAACAGATGTGTGGTGATGTTTTGTTTGTGCTCTAACAAATAAAGCTTGCCTGGAGATCAGAGTGTGGAGCTAGCCACTAGAGGCCAGGCAGTGGTGGCGCATGCCTTTAATCCCAGCACCTGGGAAGAGGAAATAGGAAATGATATGGCTGGGTGGAGAGAGGAAGTGATAAGGCAGGGTGGAGACAGGAGCTTGACCCCTTTCAGTTTGAAGATTCCTAGAGGTAAGAAGTCTTTCTAGTGGCTGGCTGCTCTGCTTCTCTGATCTTTCCGTTTTTACCCTGATATCTGACTCTGGGATTTTATTATTAAGACCAATTAGAATTTGAACTACCAGGCAGTGGTGGTGCACGCCTTTAATCCTAGCACTCGGGAGGCAGAGCCAGGTGGATCTCTGTGTGTTCAAGGCCAGCCTGGGCTACAGAGTGAGTTCCAGGACAGGCACAAAGCTACACAGAGAAACCCTGTCTCAAAAAAACAAAAACAAAAACAAAAAAAAAAAATAGAATTTGAGCTACAGAGATGAGACAGGAAAAGGAAAATAAAAAGGTTATATATCATTGAAATCATAGAGCATGACACATTTTCACTGAAAATAATTTCTACGAGGTTCCTTTGTATTGCTGTACACATAGTAATTCTTTTTTTGGAAATGAGTCTTTCCTATGTTACTGGGGCTTGCCTTGAAGCCCTGGGCTCAAATGATCCTTTTGTCTTAGCCTGTTGAGCAGCTAGGATGACAGCTAGATGCCACCATGTCCCAAGAGTAATTTATTCTTTTCATTGATGCAAAGTATTCCTTTGTATAAATACATCATAGTTTGTCAATTTTCCTGGTTACTAGACTTTAAGTATTTTGGCTCTGGTTCTTGTAAATAAAGCTGTTATAATGGTACATTGTGTTTTGTGACAAGGTCTCATGTAGCCCAGACTGGCCTCAAACTTGCTCTACAACAGTGGTTCTCAACTTTCTAATGCTCTGATCCTTTTAATACCGTTGCTCATGTTGTGGTGACCTCCAACCACAAAATTAATTTTGTTGCTACTGCATAATTTTGCTATCGTTATGAATCGTAATGATCTCTGTTTCAGATAGTCTTGGGCAACCCCTATGTAGGGGTTGAGACTCACAGGTTGAGACCCACTTATCTACAGCCAAGGATAACTTTAAACTCCTGATCCTCCTCCCTGTACCTCCCAAGTACAAGAAGTGATGAGGATTAAAGCCACCAAACCCATGGCATTGCACACGTGAGCCAAGCATTCCACTGAGCTACATCCACAGCCCCTGAAAGTATTAGTCACTCCTCCACAAAAACCTTTGTTTTGCTGTTAGGACCTGAGTCCTGTACCACACGCACCTCATTCGCCTTTGCTAAGACAGGGTCTCACTCTTTAGTCCGGGATAAGTGGCCTGGAATGCCTTCAGCCTTCACAGTGTTGGGAATCACAAGTGGGCACCCACCACACCCAGCACCTTGCATCTCTTAAACGGACTCCTAATGATAAAGAGAATACCAAAAGGCTGAGTGGTTTTCCTAAGTCACGTGAAGAGCAATCGACAGTACCGAGAGTCTACCACCCTAGCACAGAGGTCAGCAGAAGGTTTCAACTTGGCCAGGCTGCTCAGTCCTCTCCAGTACCCCTAGGCCTTGCTCAACAGGCCAGAATCTGTGATCCCTTTGTTAGGAGGGAATTGAATTCCCTGGAGTTTCTGTCCCAGCCCTGACCAGTAACTCCAGTAACCAGAGCTGTGTGAGAAGAAAAGGCCAAGCCACTGGGGAAGCCACACCCCAATCAAAGGTGAGGTCTCAGGTGAGTCGTGCCAAGGGCTACTGCTCGGCTTGGCCCTGCTCTCCCAAGGACCCAGGGCACGTGCGGCCAGCACCACACGCCCACCGATGTTGCCCTGCTGAGTTTTTAACACACAGCGTTCTCTGCTCATCTCTCTCACATCCAACAGGTATCCCGGAGCTAGGACACCTCCCCTACTTCCATCCCGAGCCTCCAGATACGTGAGGTGCACCAGAGCTCTGGATGGGGCCTTTGAACTCCCTGCTTTCCCCTTTCAGCCCCAGATCCTCTCAGATTCCCACAAATGGGCTCCAGCCAGGAAGGGTGGGGCTACTCCTGGGAGCATCAGGAGGAACCAGCCACACACAGTCAGTGACAGTGTGGTGGCAGGAAGCAGCCTTTCACCTGTCTCTGTGGCTCCAGCCAACCCTAGTGGACCATGTCCCAACACCTGTTCCTCCCAGTGGTAATGATGGGTAAGTTTAGAGGACAGGGCTTCCGGAAGCCCGGATACGGGCACCCAGAGAGCCGGAAAGCAGGGTGTATGTCCTGCATCCTTTCTAGGCAGTGAGATGTCAAGAGAGGCAGAGTGTCAAGAGGGAGAGGGGGAGGGTGGCATCAGGAGCAAAGGGTGGCATCAGGAGCCTGAGGGACTGTGTGGAAGGGAAAGGGGGGCCCCGGGTGTCCTGGGGAGATGGAACACTGTAAACCTGGGTGGAGAGAGGGAGAGCCACAGCTAAGTGCATCGTCTCTCCAGCCTTTCCCTGCCTCCCTCTTGTCCTCCCAGTGGCCAGCCCCATCCCAGGAGCCTTCCAGGACTCAGGTGAGACTGCTAGACGGGAAAGCCAGGTGCAGCAGCCTGGTGCTGCGGGCAGGTCAAGGAGCTGAAGCAACTGCAATCGGCAATCGGCAATCGGGGAGGCAAAGGTGGAGTTAGAGCGGGATCGGCAATCGGGGAGGCAAAGGTGGAGTTAGAGCGGGAAGGTGCGGGCTGGGCAAGGTCGGGGTTGAAGTCACAAGCATCTTTCTCTACCTCCTATCTTCCAGCCGTCAGTCCTACCCAAGGAGAATTTGAAGACTTAGGTGAGAGAGGCATGAGTTGCCTTGGATCTTAGGGGTTTTTGTTTGGGTGGTTTGTTGGGTGTCCCATCCCCCAACACACACACACACACACACACACACACACACACACACACACACACGGGGAGGGGGGTCGTTATTTTGTTGTTTTTCGAGAAAGGGTTTCTCTGTAGCCCTGGCTGTCCTGGAACTCGCTCTGTAGTCCAGGCTGGCCTCAAACTCACCGAGATCCGCTTGCCTCTGCCTCCCGAGTGCTGGGACTAAAGGCGTGGGCCAAATCACTGCCCGGCTTTGTTTTTGGTTTTTGGGTTTTTTTTTTTGTTTGTTTGTTTGTTTTTTTTTTGAGATAGGTTTCTCTATATAGTCCTGGCTGTCCTGGAACTCACTCTGCAGACCAGGCTGGCTTCACACTCTCAGAGATCTGCCTGCCTCTGCCTCCTGAGTGCTGGGATTAAAAGCGCGATTCCTAAAGAAGTTTCAAGCTGGCTAGGTCTTGAGTGAATTGGAAGTGCCCAGGAACTCAGCCGGGGCTTGGTCATGTCCACTGAAGGAGTGGATAGAGGCTCAGGCTTTCTCCGGAGTTACCAGAGTCTCTGGAGTACGAGGGTCGGAGGGGGAGGGGTTTTGACTTCCAGGGTTCTCCATTCTAGACTGCGGGCGCCCTGAGCCCTCTTCCCGCATCGTGGG
This sequence comes from Peromyscus maniculatus bairdii, assembly GCF_049852395.1. Lineage (NCBI taxonomy): Eukaryota > Metazoa > Chordata > Mammalia > Rodentia > Cricetidae > Peromyscus > Peromyscus maniculatus. The sequence goes on along the minus strand of NC_134852.1, from coordinate 138,333,892 downwards.
GGGCTCCGACGCACATCCGGGCACTTGGCCATGGCAGGTGAGCCTGCATCAAGGTGGGGCCCACATCTGCGGGGGCTCGCTCATCGCCCCTTCCTGGGTCCTCTCCGCTGCTCACTGTTTCGTGACGTGAGTACAGTCTTTGTCCAGCTCTCCTTCAAAGGCTAACCTCGGCCTGCAGCTCGACCTTCCCCGCTTATCCCACCTGCCCAGCGATGCCATACTGAATAGGAATAGGAATTGTCTTTCCAACGCCTCCATTGACATCCTATTTGACCCTTTCGACCTCCACTGTCTCAGCCCCAAATCTGGATCTGACTGCTCACTCCCTGGGTTCCTACTGACCCCATCTCCCGCCTCGGCTCTGAGTCTTCAGCCCCAAGGTGATCTGTTGACTCCGTGCACAGGAATGGGACCTTGGAGCCCGCGGACGAATGGTCAGTCCTGCTGGGCGTGCACTCCCAGGACGGACCCCTGGACGGCGCGCACTTGCGCTCGGTGGCCGCCATCCTGGTGCCGCACAACTACAGCGCAGTGGAACTGGGCGCCGACGTGGCTCTGCTGCGCCTGGCCTCGCCCGCCAGGCTGAGCCGCTGGGTGCGGCCGGTCTGCCTGCCTCGTGCCTCGCACCGCTTTGCTCACGGCACCGCCTGCTGGGCCACTGGCTGGGGAGACGTCCAGGAGGCTGGTGAGTGGGACGAGCGACCGCACCTGCACATGTGGGTCCCGGGGCGCCCTAAAAGCTGGGTCCTCCGGTGGGTGGCCCTTCAGAAGCCGGGCCTAAGGGGAGGGACCCAGGCGGAGCTTGGGAGACTTGGTTCTGATCCACGGAAAATTCCTAACCTCCCTCTATGTACCCTCCTCGGCCCCAGAGGTCGCCCCACCTCTGTCTGGCCTCACCTTTTCTCCCAGTTTTTTGTGTTTTTTCTTCCTTTTCTTTTCTCTTCTGGATTTAGGCCGGACTCGAGTTCCGTCCCAGCTCTGTCAGACAAAGCATTCCCCCTGCCCGTTTCCTCCTGTGGAAGGAGGAAAACAGCTCCCAGCGGTGTTGGGTGGTTCAGACAAGAAAACCCAAGAGAAGCCTATTGCCCAGCGGCTAGCACAGCCGTACTTAATGGGCTGTGGTTGCTTTCTGTAATAGCTCTTCAAGTACTGACCCTTAGCACCGCTGGTTCTTCCGTATTCCTCCCTTCCGTCCTCTCCATCCCTCCTCAGTCCATTCCCCCACTTCGCTGCACCCTACTCAGGACGTTCATTCACTCACTCTTCTGCTGAAGATGTCTCTATGTGCAGACCCTGTGTTAGGCAAGCACTGAAGAGATGCACCAGTGAACATTCTCAGAGATCCTGCTGGGAGGCAAACCATAAAATCAGTTCATAAGTAAATGCGGTGCCGGAAGGTGTCACGAGGCAGGCTGCTTTTCCATTTTCGGTCACCCCTATTCCTCGGTGTTACTTTGCCACTAGCAAACCCTAGCTGTTCCACGTCCGCTTTGGTCTGGGGACTTCGAGAGGAGCTTTGTGGAGGAGATGCCCCAGCTGCTGCTTGTAGGGGTACCATGCGGTCGGGAGGTGTCAGGGAAGAGTGATCATAGGTACCTGGGAAGTCTTTGTGGAAAGAGAGCATCCTGACATGGGCCTTCAGAGCAAGAGATTTCCGGGGAGAAGGTGTGGAGAGAGGATGTGCTAGTTGGAGGACGTCCCGAGGGCCCCAGAGAAAAGCTAGGATGCTAGACTGAGTGCCAGGGCAAAGCTCACAAGGATGCCGAGGCCGGATCTGGAAGATCTTAAGGTCAGTCTAAGAGACTGAGGGACAGAGTCGCTATCAACTCAGGGGTCCCCCCACCAACCCCAGACTCCCTTAGCTGAGCTTCAAGGACAGGCTCAGCCATAGGCTGGCCTCTTGGGATTCTGGGTGAGACAAAAAAGACCTCTTTGCCTGCCCTACCCCTCTCTGGCTCCTGAGACTTTTCGTCAGAAGTAGCAGCTGGGCTGAGTGTAGTGGCACACACCTTTAAGGCAGAGGCAGATGGATCTCTGTGAGTTCAGGGTCAGAATGTTCTACATAGCGAGTTCCAGAACAGCTAGAGTTGCATAGTGAGACCCTGTCTCCAAAAAAAAAAATAAGTAGCAGCTGGTAGTGGTTATATACGCCTGGAATCCCAGAAGGTCAGCTCCGGGGACCCCAGGTTGAGCCTGGAGCGTCACCCATTTATTGTTCTTGGTAAGACCTCAGAGCTGAGCTACAGAAACACTCTTCCTGGAAGGAGCAGGCCCAGCGTGAGTTAGGAAGCCGGCCAGTCAGGAGGGTGAGTTGCTCAGCCAGGCCCAGGCTTATGCCGCCTGAGCTGGTGAGTTGCAGTGGAACACAGCGATGTCCCAAGTAGCCTGGGAACTAACTGGGGAAGGTGAGTTAAGGCTCAGCGGTTATAAAGCGTTGCTGCTCAGACAGAGAACCCAGGGTTGCTTCCCAGCACTCACATGGTTGTTCACAACCAAGTGTAACCCAAGTGTGACTCCAGATACCTCCAGTTCCAGGAGGTCCTGTGCTCTTTTCTGACCTTTGTGGGTACCAGGCACACAAGTGATACAATCAGGCAAACCCCTCATAGACATAAAATAATCTTTTAAAAGGGGGAGAGGGGCCGGGCGGTAGTGGCGTGCATGCCTTTAATCCCAGCACTTGGGAGGCAGAGACAGGTGAATCTCTGAGTTCGAGGCCAGCCTGGTCTATAGAGTGAGTTTCAGGACAGCCAGGACTACACAGAGAAACTCTGTCTCAAAAATAAATAAATAAATAAATAAATAAATAAATAAATAAAGGGGGACAGGGATGACACCCAGATTCTTTTTGATGTTGTTTTGTTTTTTGAGACAGAGTTTCTCTGTGTAGCCCTGACTGTCCTGGAATCCGTTCTGTAGACCAGGCTGGACTCAAACTCAGATTTGCCTGCCTCTGCCTCCCGAGTGCTGGAGTTCAAGGCATGTGGTTTAACACTTATCCTAAAGTCCGGTTTCTGTGTTTGGCAAATGGATACAAGACTGTATCTAATATGCATGCTATCTTTGTGAAAAGCATGCTCTTTTTTTGGACAAATGCAGCATCGGTTGAGAGCCTAGTGATTTTGGCTCCTCCCTATGTACATTACTGTCTGGGGACCTTGTACCGTACACCTCCTGTACCATCACCTGTGACAGCTCTCACGGGCCGCTTGCAGGGGCCAAACCTAAGCAAAAGACTCAGAAGATATGAGCAGCAGATAATGTGATGAAAGTAGTGGCCCAGGTGCCACCTTTGTTTTCCCCATGGCAGGGTCTCACATCGCCCAAGAGGGCATCAAACGTGCTGTGTAGCTGAGGATGGCCTTGAGTGTCTGTTTCTCCACTTCCCCTTCCCAAGTTCTGGGATTGCAGCCACCACACCTGGGTTGTTCGGTTCCGGGGGTTCGGGGTTCGGTTAGCAAGCTATCTACCCGCTGAGACCCAGACCATCAACAGGGCCCCACTCCAGACCCAGGGGGGCGTGTTGATGGGACTATCCCGCAGGGGCAAAGCTGAGGCCTGAGGACATGAGTGTGTCATACCTGACTCACAGTATCTGTTCTCTGGTTCTGCCCTCAGACCCTCTGCCTTTCCCGTGGGTGCTACAGGAAGTGGAGCTAAGGCTGCTGGGAGAGGCCGCCTGTCAGTGTCTCTATAGCCGGCCTGGCCCTTTCAACCTGACTTTCCAGCTGTTGCCAGGGATGCTGTGTGCTGGCTATCCAGAGGGACGCAGGGACACCTGCCAGGTGAGGAGAGTTCTCCTAATCCAGAGAAAGCAGCTAAGGAGTAGACAAATATTTGAGCCTCGTCTTCAGTGGAATCTGGTCTGGGGAGTCTGGCTCCGGGGTATAGTATATGCCTACGACCTAGGAGGCTCTGAGTTTAATCTCTGGCAACAAAACAAACAAAAACCCAAAGACAGTCCATGGAGCCTGGCATAGCAGGGCACACTTGTAATCCCAGCACTTGGAAAGTACAGGCCAGAGGATCAGCTCAGGGCCTGCCTGAGCTACATGGAGGTCAGCCTAGGCTACATGAGACCCTGTCTCAGAACAAAACAAAAGGATCATCAGTGAGTAGGACTAACATAAAGATTATAGGTGAATGAAAGCCAGGATTCAACTCGCCCACCTGTTACCCATGGGAGCATAATGCAACAAAGCATCAGACCCTAGTTAGTTACTGTTCCACCTGCCCCTGTATCCCATGAGGCATGGGTTAGGGATGGGGAGAGAATGAAAAAGGACAGACGAACACGTGGCAAAACTGGGATTAGACTCCCACCATTGGGAACCTTGGGGTGTTTATTAGGCACAGCACAGGGGCAGGGTTAGCTAGTCTCAGGAGGAGGTCTAGACCAGCAGTCTCAGGCTGTGGACTCCCCAGGGGAAGCTGCAGTTGCTAGTCTTCGCACCCATTGATAACTGTTTTGGACTCCTGAGTTGAGCTTTGCCACCCATCTTGAGCATGGTCCATAGGAGGAAACGGCTTTGCCAATAACTCATGGGTCCAAGGCTTTGGAGTCCTTGACATGGCGTTGCTCATGTCAACAATACACATTCACTCAGGACTTCCCTCGCTCCGGGCTTTCTCCATCCTTCACAAATCCAGCACCACCAGCTCTGGGCTGTGTAGCTTTGCCCAGATGTTCACACTTCACAGCTGAAGTGACAATAATTGTGTTACCTATGTCAAAGTATTTTTACCATGATTAGTGACCTCACAAGAGCTAAAAAAGCATTAGCTATTATTTTTTTTCAAAGCCCAGCCTATAACATAGCACTTGTTGCTTAGTAGGTACCTATCAAATAGTTAATGAGAAAATGAATTAATTCTCCACAAAGGGAATTTTCCAGATGATTGGCTAGTGGCCAAAACAATATATTTGAAATAACTTTTTTGAGAAATGAAACCCAGCATTGATGGTAGTGGTGTGGATGGTTCTGAGCTTCTAGAACCCATAGACATAATCAGTTTCTTTCTTTTATTTTATTTATTTTGGTTTTTTTTTCGAGACAGGGTTTCTCTGTAGTTTTGGTACCTGTCCTGACCTGAAACTCACAGAGATCTGCCTGGCTCTGCCTCCCGAGTCCTGGGATTAAAGGCATGTGCCACCACCGCCTGGCCCAGTTTCGTTCTTTTTTTTTTAATTTAGATTTATTTTTTTTTTATGTGTATGAGTGTCTTGCCTACATGTATATATGTGTACTACATGGGTGTAGTGCCTGCAGAGGCCAGAGGAGGGCACAAGAACCCCTAGAACTGTAGTTTCAGATAGTTATCAATCAGCCAGCATGTGAGTGTTGGAAACCAAATCTGGGTCCTTCCCAAGAGCAACAAACGCTCTTCTAACCACTGACCCCTCTCTCCAGCTCTGGTCACTTGCCTTCCCTCACCCTGGATATCGTTCATTCACTTTTAGACAATTCCACACCTGTATACAATGTCCACTGGTCATATCCACCCTGAACTCCCCTCCTTCTCCCATCAGATGCCCCCAACACCCCTCCCACCCCCGACCCCCGCCTCCATTTTTGCATCTCGCTTGAGTCCCGTTAGCGCTGCCTGCTGGAGTGTTGGCTGGCTTCCTTAATCTGAGCATGTGCAGGTAAGCTGCAGTGAGTTTCTGAGGGCAGTGGTCATCTCATGACTGAAGACAGCATATCCCATTGCTCCTCCAGCTCCTAGGTTCTTCCAGCTCCGACTCTGCCCTGTTCCCTGGAGAACAGTCACAGGGTGTTGATACAGGTGTTCCACCTAGTGGTGAGCGCTCAGTGGCCATTTGTTCTCAGAGCTCTGCCAGTTACGGGTCTGTGCATTAACGGACAGACGCCCACTGCAGAGAGGAGCTTCCTGATCAAGGTTGAGAGCCGCGTGGACCTATGGATATGAACATAAATATTTAGAAGGCAGTTTGACAACGCGCATTCAGAAAAACTATAGGAGTAGCTTCCCCCACTAAGACCCATGACCCCATGATTTACAGTACCAGGGGTGGAATCCTCCCTGCAGAGCAGGCTTCCAAACCAATCAGAAAGCAGGTGGTCACCTCCATGACCTTCATACCACTAGTTCGTCAATGGACACATCTTGCTTGTCAGGTTGGTCTTGTAGGATTCAGTGTTCACCACTGGGAAATACTATTGATGACTTGAATTCTCCTTCCCTAGCCAGCAGGGAAGAAGTGCTCTGGTCAGTTTCAAGTTTATTCCTCTGTGTACTGCAACCCAAGTGTACAGTTGTCTACAGTAGAGTCTTGCCATCTATGGTGGGCAATCAAGATCAATAACAATACTCTGTGTTGTTTTGGGAGCCTCTGGGGCCTCCCTGGCCAACAACTCATAGGGAGGTGTTCCCCCTGACACTAAGACTTTCTTTTAATAACCTATGGCTTCTTGGGGAAGCTGTCCACAAATACAGTGTACTTGTGTTCAAACTCCTTTTAAAACTATATATATATATATATATATATATATATATATATATATATATATATAATTCAATTTATTTTTGACAGGGTCTCACTGTGTATTCTTGGCTGCCTAGAACACTCTTTTGTTGAACAAGCTGTTAATGATATTTTTACCCAAACTACTGGGTTTCCATAAATCTTTAGTTTTGGTTAACTTATCCAACTCTCCTCTCTCCTATCCACCCATCCCTATCCCAGTATCCACCCCCCTTTATATCATGTGTTCCGCCCCCGAGGCTTCTTCCCTTCCCCTCTCATGAGCCCCCTCTAGCTCCCTGACTGCTGCAGCCGCTATGCATTAAACACACAAAAATCTTGACACTTAGAGCTAAGATCTACAGATGAGAGAGAGTATGTGGCATTTATCTTTTCTGGGCTTGGATCACCTTACTTAATACAGTATTTTTCAGTTCCACCCACTTTCCTGTAAATTTCATTTTTTTTAACAGCTGAATAAAATTCTGTTGTGCGTAGTCACTGCATTTTCATAGTCACTAATCAGCTGAGGGACATCTAGGCTGATTTCATTTTCTAGCTACTGTGAACAGAGCAACAGTGAACATGTATGGGCAGGATTCTCTGTAAGAGAATCTAGCTTTGTGAGGAGCCTCCACACTGACCTGTATCACAGATGCTCGGATTTACACTCCTACCAATAATGGATTAACGTTTCCCTTCCCCGCATCCTCATCAGCATCTGTTGCCGTTTATTTTCATTTTTTTTTTTTTTTAAGATTTATTTATTTATTTGTTATGTATACAGCATGTATGACTGCAGGCCAGAAGAGGGCACCAGATCTCATTACAGATGGTTGTGAGCCACCATGTGGTTGCTGGGAGTTGAACTCAGGACCTCTGGAAGAGCAGGCAGTGCTCTTAACCACTAAGCCATCTCTCCAGCCCTATTTTCATTTTTTATATTTTGAAAATAGCCATTCTGGGCCTGGAGAGATGGTTCAATGGTTAAGAGCACTGGATGCTCTTCCAGAGGTTCTGAGTTCAAATCCCAGCAACCATGTGGTGGCTCACAGCTATCTATAATGAGATCTGATGCCCTCTTCTGGCCTGCAGGCATACATTTAGACAGAGCATTTGTAACTAAAAAAATACATAAATAAAAATTTTTAAAGCCCCTTTAAAAAAAAAAAAAAAGGAAGAGGAGTTGGGGATTTAGCTCTGTGGTAGAGTGCTTGCCTAGCAAGCGCAAGGCCCTGGGTTTGGTCGTCAGCTCCAAGAGGGGGGAGAGAGAGAGAGAGAGAGAGAGAGAGAGAGAGAGAGAGAGAGAGAGAGAGAAGGGAAAGAGAGAAAGAAAGAAGGAAAAAGGGAGGAAATAGCCATTCTAAGTGGGGTTAGGTGGAATCTCAAAGTAGTTTTTTATCTTATTAATTAAAACTTTATTGTAAAGAACTTGGGGAAAACCATCATACTCAGAGTATCCGGACCCGAAGTTATACATCTGAAAGAACCCCTCCCTATTCAGTTAGAACAGCCATTCTGAAACTACAGAGCTTCACTTTAGGTTTTACACTTTTAATATCAATTATGTTTTTATGCACTACTTTCATTTTTGTTCAGAGCTGAGAAATATTCCATTTTATCCGTGTACCAGGTTTTCATCCATTATGTGTAGGTGGACAGTTAGATTGGTCCGTTGCCTTGCTATAGTGAATACAGCAGCGATAACCATGAGACAGCAAATATCTCTATGGCAGAGTATGGCGTTCTCTGTGTACGTGCCCAGGATTGGCTTAGATTAGTTATATGGTAGTTCTGGTTTTGTTTTGTGTTCTTGAGGAACCTCCCAACTGGCTTCCATAATGGCCATAGTAATTTGTGCCTCCCACAGGCAGTGAATAAGGGCTCCTCTTTCTTCACATCTGCAACACTCAGTAGTTTTAATCTGCATTTCCCTGATGGTTAATGGTGCTGAACACTTTAGAAATGTTTAGTAGGTTTTTTGTGTGTCTTCTCTTGAGAACTCCCTGTTCAGTTCCATGGACCATTTTTTTATTGGGTTGCTTGATTTCTTTATGTTTAATTTCTTGAGTTCTTTGAATACCCCACACTGTAGTGTTCATTGAACTTCCTGAGCTTGGAAACATGGCTCAGCAAGTGCATGTCTCACTGTCCAGCTTGACAGCCTGAGTTCGATCCCCAGGACCCACATGGTGGAAGGAGAGAGAAACTGAGTCCTGAGAGTTGTTCTTTGACCTCGACATTCTGGCCATGGTATTTGAGTGTGCACACACACAGTAAATAAATAAATGTAATTTTAAAAACAGAAAGGCTGGACATTGTGGCACATGCCTGTAATCCCAGCACTTAGGAGGCAAGGGCAGGCAGAGATCTCTGAGTTCAAGATCAGACAGGGCTACATTGTCTCCAAAAAAAAGTTCCTTAGCTATGGAAAATGTTGCTTCTCTAGCTCGTTGGCTGCTAGTCACATGTGGCCACTGAATTCCTGAAATGTCTTGTTGAAAAGGAACAAAAGGAAATGTAAAGCTACACATGTGTTCCAGGCCTGTAATTCCATGTAACACATGGAAGACTGAGGCATGAGATCACAAATTCAGATCTCAGAAGCTAAGCAGGGGCCTGAAGGCCAGCCTGAAGTATATAGCAAGACCTTGCTAGGGGGCTGCAGGGGGCAAGGAAGGAAGACAGGTACTCAGCCAGTAAGGACTTACCCCAGAGCCTGGCAACCTGAGCCCTGTCCCTGGAACTGGAGGTGGAGGGATAGAGCAGGCCTCCAGCCATGCTCTGATTTCTGTGTGTGCTGTAGCATGCATGGCTCCTCCCAACACACATAATGTTGATTAAATAAATACATTTTAAGAAAAAGGAGCCTGTGAGATGGCTCAGAGGGGATAAGTATTTGTCACACAAGCGGCTTACGTTCAATTCCTAGGACCCACATAAAGGTGGAAAGAGAACTGATTACATATAGTTGTCCCCAACACACACACACACACACACACACGTTGAAATACTGGGGATAGTTCATTTGTTAGAGTGGTCAGCTAGCCCTAAATTTGCCCCGCAGCACCACAGAAGTGGAGAGCCAGGGTGCACGCCTATAATCCCAGAACTCATGAGGTGGTAGAAGCAGGAAAATCGTAAGTCAAGGCCAGTTTCAGCTACACAGTGAATCTGAGGCCAGCCTGGGCTTCATTTGACCTTATCTCAACTAAAACAAAATGGGGAGGGGGCGCTAGAGGGGCTGAGAAACCAAAACTGTATTTAAATTTAAATAATCAGGGCTGGAAAGTTGACTCTGCGGTTAAGAGCACTTGCTGCTCCTGGGAAGGACTCCCAGTACCCTTACAACCTCTGTAACTCTGTAACCCCATTCCAGGGGATCCAGCACCCTCTTCTCTTCTGACCTCCACAGGCACCAGACACACATGTGGTGCCCATACATACATGCAGGCAAAACAGTCATACGCATAAAACACTAAAACCAATTTTTTAAAAAGATTTATTTATTATGTATACAGTGTTCTGTCTGCATGTATGCCTGCAGGCCAGAAGAGGGCACCAGATCTCCATTACAGAGGGTTGTGAGCCACCATGTGGTTGCTGGGAATTGAACTCAGGTCCTCTGGAAGAGCAGTCAGTGCTCTTAACCTCTGAGCCATCTCTCCAGCCCCACCAAAACCAATCTTAAAAATATAGTTGCTCTGGTCTGTTAGCTACTATTCTGGGTAGCATAACTCTACAAAATGTTGAGCCGGGCTGGGCAGTGGTCTTGCACACACCTTTAATCCCAGCACTCGGGAGGCAGAGGAAGGCAGATCTCTGCGAGTTTGAGGCCAGCCTGGGCTACAAAGTGAGTTCCAGGACAGCCAGGGCTACACAGAGAAACCCTGTCTCAAAAAACAAAAACAAACAAACAAAAAAAAAGTTGAGCCTTTTTTTTTAAAACGTATTTATTTACTTACTTACTTATTTATTGTATGTGCATTGGTGTTTTTCCTGAATGTATGTCTGTGTGAGGATGTCAGATCCACTGTAACTAGACTTACAGACAGTTGTGAACTGCCATGTGGGTGCTGGGTATTGAACCTGGGTCCTCCAGAAGGGTAGACAATGCTCTTAACTGATGAGCCAGCTCTCCAGCCCATTTTAAACATTTTTTAAAATTTGTTTTATATGTATCAGTGTTTTGACTGCATGTGCACCATGTGCATGACTGGTGCCTGAGGAGGTCAGAAGAGGGCATCAGATTCCCTGGAACTGCAGTTACAGACGGTTGTGAGCCACCATGTGGGTGCTGGGAGTTGACCCTGGGTCCTCTGGGAAGAGCAGCCAGTGCTCTTAACCATCTCTCCAGCCCCAAGACTTCTTTGTGATACTTCTCAGGTCACCAAGATTCCTGAGCTAGGTTAGAGACACCTTAAGAGCAATGCCCCTTTCCCAGTTTCTGTGTCTGCTGATTTTAGGTCTTCCTCCTCATTTGATTTTGTATCCTCCCCCCCCCCTTTTTGAGACTCTATGTAGCCCTGGCTGTCCTGGAACTCACTCTGTAGACCAGGCTGGCCTAGAACTCACAGAGATCCTCCTGGCTCTGCCTCCTGAGTGCTGGGATTAAAGGTGTGTGTCACCACCACCCGGCTCCCTTCTTAATGAATTTGTTCATTTATTCACAGGCAGGATCTTACTTTTGCCTGGGGTGGTCTTCAACTCCTGGATTTAAGGGACCCTCAGCCTCTGCACTAGCGGGGACTGCAGACATAGGCACCATACCTGCTCTTGTTCCTCTTATACTGCCTAGCTCTAGCAGCTTCTTCCTCGGCTAGCATCTCTAATTTATTTATTTATTATTTATTTTGTGTGTGTGTGTGTGTGTGTGTGTGTGTGTTACATTCTATATGTCAAAGCATGTGTGTGGACATCAAATGACAGCTTGTGGGAATTAGTTCTCACCTTCCATCATGTGAGTCCTAGAAATTGAACTCAAGTGATCAGACTTAGCAACAAGTGCCTTCAGCCACTAGGCCACCTCCCTGGCCCATCTTTTTGTTTATTTGTTTGAAGACAGTCTCGTGTAGCTCAGGCTAGCCTAAACATAGCTATGTCCCTGAGTCTTGATCCTTTCACCTCCCAAGTGTTGGGACTATGGTATGTAGCACCGAGCTTGGCTTTGATTTCTTTCCTTTGTTTTTGTGATTGTGTGCATGTGTGCAGGGGTGTACATATGTGTGCAGGTGTGCAGGCAGAGGACAACCCTGGGTGTCATCTTTACAAATACAGTCCACCTCCTTTAAGACAGGGTCTCTCATTGGCCTCGAGATCACCAATTAGGCTAGACTGGCCGACCAGCAAGTGCAGAGATGCTCCTGTCTCCGCCTCCCTAGTAGCTCAGGTCACCACATTTTTATATGGGTCCTGGAGATGGAATTCAGTTCCATAGCTTACAAGGCAAGCATTTTCCCAGCTGAACAACCCCCACCAAGTCCTTGATTTACTTTTTAAAGAGGTGGCTGAGGGGTGGAGCCCAGCATTTGTGAGGCCCTGGGTTCAAGCCCAGCCCAAAACAAAACTTCAAGGGGTGTGACTTAGAAACCTTAGAAATCAGAGACAGCTTTGGGGTAAACTAATTACAAGAATCATTCAGCTCTGAATGAGACCGACAAGGTTTTCTTGAAAGATCATTGATGCATTGTCTGGATGCTCTTGGCTTTGGCTACTCAGTGGTTCTGCTTTTCCAGGCTTTCTTCTGATTAGGACTGTAGATAAAACTGAGGTAAAGGTAGCTAAGAAAGGTTTCTAGAAGATGGATGTATGTTAGGTCAAAATGGGGTATAGATTCTTGAACTGATCTCTGACTTGAGTCATCTATCATTAGGGTGACTCTGGGGGACCGCTGGTCTGTGAGGATGGCGGCCGCTGGTTCCTGGCGGGAATCACCAGCTTTGGCTTTGGCTGTGGACGGAGGAACCGCCCTGGGGTGTTCACTGCAGTGGCTCCCTATGAGTCGTGGATACGGGAACACGTGATGGGCTCAGAGCCTGGGCCTGCCTTTCCCAGCCAGCTTCAGAAGCCCCAGTCAGGACCTTGGGAGTCCAGAGAAGAAAACTGTACCTTTGCCCAACCAGGTGAAGGGCAGATGCACTGAACCTGAGCTGGATTGGGTTGGAGGCTGCAGGAATAAGGATTTCTGCAGACCCCCTGACCCAGGCCTCTCATCTCTCAGAGTGCGGGAAGACTTCGCAGCCAGGGACCTGGCCCTGGGAGGCCCAGGTGATGGTGCCAGGCTCCAGACCCTGCTATGGAGCGCTGGTGTCTGACAGCTGGGTCTTGGCACCCGCCAGCTGCTTCCTGGAGTGAGTGAGAATCCACCTATCAGGCACACTTGCCTCTTCCCACATCAGTCTGAGAGACTAGCTCAGCCCTTCCTCTGGGGTGGGAGTTGTACCTCAGTCTGTAGTGAGGGGGTCCCCGCTGGAGAGTATAGAACCCAGCACAAAGCAAGGGAGTCTAGCGAGGGTGGGTAGGAGGCTCGGTCCAAAACGCGAGAACCCGAATCGCATTAGTAGGGGGCGGAGAGGGGGGGCGTTTTCCAGCGTTGGCCGAAGCATCCCAACCCGGAGATGCGGTCTACGCCTGGGAAGCTAGGTTTGCAGCGTGTGTGCTAGACGCGCACGCGTCCTCAGCTCCCCCATCCAGCAGCCCCCGCACCTCTGACAGCCCACCCCGCGACCTTGAGGCCTGGCGGGTGCTGCTGCCCTCGCATCCGGAGGAGGAGAGGGTGGCGCGCCTCGTGCGGCACAGGAACGCTTCCAGGGACTCGGCCTCGGACCTGGCGCTGCTGCAGCTGAGGACGCGCGTGAACCTGACCGCCGCCCCGAGTGCCGTGTGCCTGCCCCATCCCGAACACTTCTTCCTGCCCGGGAGCCGCTGCCACCTGGCTCGCTGGGGCCGCGGGGGTGCGCGGGGCCGCGCGGGGACACGGACTGGGGGGTGGTGGGGGGACGGGACCGGGAGCACACGGCCGAGGCCCCCGCTCGCCGCTCTTTCTCCCAGAACCCGCCCCCGGCTCCAGCGCGCAGCTGGAGGCGCAGCTGTTGAACAGCTGGTGGTGTCACTGCCTGTACGGCCGCCAGGGGGAGTCAGTGCCGCCGCCAGGAGAGCCGCCGCACCTGCTTTGCCCCGCCTACCAGGAGGAGGAAGAGGCGGGCCGATGCTGGGTGAGCGGCAGGAACTCGCTGCGAAGATCCGGTCCTGGCCGGGGCTCAGCTGGAGGCGGGAGGAGCTAGGGGCGGGGGCGGGGCGCTCTGGACCTCGTGCTTGTGGCGCCAAAACTCGACTGTTCCTTGTTTTGTTTTGATTCTGTGTAGCCCTGGCTGTCTTGGAACGCACTCTGTGGACCAGGCTGGCCTCGAACTCAGAGACATGTCTAGGCATCCGCCACCACGCCCGGCTTATTCCTTTTAAAGGCATGCGTGTTGGAGATCCAAGCCTGGGACTTCTTTAGTGGCTGAGCCTCCTCCTCAGCCCGAGTTTGGCAATTTTAATTTTAAGAGAGGCCTGAAGCCGTCGTTGGTGGCGCACACCTTTGAGTTCCAGGGCAGCCAGGGCTACACAGAGAAACCCCGTCTCCAAAAAGAGGAGGGAGGAATGAGAAGGTGTTGGAGATTGTTAAGTGAGGGCTAGATTTTTGTGCAAATTAGTGTTGGGACTTGGCTGGAAGGGTGTTTGATGAGTCCACGAAAGGAGAGCCAGGATCCCAGGAAAGGCTAAGGGTCTCTACACACCTGCAGCCTCCCCTCACGCTAGTGATAATACTGTTTTGCGACAGAGCGATTCCGGTTGGAGCCTTCTGTGTCGTGAGGAGGGGACGTGGTTCCTGGCTGGATACAGAACCCTCTCAAGTGGATGTCTCCGTCCCCGAGCCTTCTCCCCACTGCAGACTCATGGCCCATGGATCAGTCATGTGACTCAGGGAGCTTACCTGGAGGACCAGTTAACCTGGGGCTGGGGCCCTGAGGGGGAGGAGACTGAGAACCAGATCTGTCCCCCACACACCGAGCACGGTGGTGAGCAGGGGTCGTTAGGAGTTCCTGGGAGTACTTAGATCATGGCGAGGCTTCCGGGAGGCAGCTTTGGGACTCCCGCTGAGATGGCCACCTCTTCTCTCTAGCCTGTGGCCTAAGGCCAAAGGCCACTCCAGCTGGTGTGTTGTGGCCCTGGCTGACAGAGGTACATGTGACTGGTCATCGAGTCTGCACCGGGATTCTGGTTGCCCCAGGCTGGGTCCTAGCAGCCACACACTGTATTCTCAGGTGGGTCTCTCCTAGCCACAGGCAACGTGAGAAAAATTGGGTGATAAATCAAGGCCTCTTTCAGCAGGAGGACATTGTCACTTCCGCGTTTGTGTAGTCCAGGGGAAGCACTGTGGGGTGTTTTTGCTGGGATGATTTGGTTTGGTTGGCTTTCGGGGGGGGGGGGGGGGGCGGGGGCGGTAAGATCTTTTGAGACAGCAGAGAAATCACAAAGCGATTGGTGGATGGTCCTAGAGACCCGTTCTGCCCTTGTCTTCTGCTGGGAAGGACTTGACGCGCGTTTCCTGTTCCCACAGGCTGGGCTCCACGACAGTACCTTCCATTGAAGTGTATCTGGGCCAGGCAGGGGCCAGCTCCCTCCCGCAGGGCCAGCAGGTATCCCGCTCTGTCATCAGCATCCGCCTGCCCAGGCACTTAGGACTTAGACCCCCCCTGGCCCTCCTGGAGCTGAACTCTCGGGTGGAGCCTTCTCCATCGGTTCTGCCCATCTGCCTACACCCAGGGGGGATTCCCCCAGGGGCCAGCTGCTGGGTGCTGGGCTGGAAGGAGCCCCAGGACAGAGGTGAGAGCCCTTGGGTCATGGGATGAGGAGTGACTTCAGACCAGAACCCTGTACAGCTGTCTCTTCTCTCTAGTTCCTGTAGCTGCTGCCGTCTCCATCTTGACCCCACGACTCTGTCGCTGCCTCTATCAGGGCGTTCTGACGCCCGGAACCTTCTGTGTCCTTTATGCTGAGGGGCAGGAAGATAGATGTGAGGTACAGGGGCCTAGGCATCTTGGACCAGGGAGGGGAAAGGTAGTTCTGGGCGACCAGACCCTATTCAGATTGGAATGTCTTAGTACTGGGCTCCAGATGGGAACAAGGGATATTTCTGGCCTAACCTTAGAGAGACCAGGAACCAGGATACCTAAGGATGTAGACGTGCAGCGCTTTGGGACTGGACCCTAGGGAAGTTAGGAGAACCAGATACAAGGGTAACAGACCCATTTGGCCTTGGCTCCAACTTTGCAGGTGACCTCAGCACCCCCGCTCCTGTGCCAGACGGAGGGAGGCCCCTGGGTTCTCATGGGCATGGCTGTTCGAGGTAGCCAAGAGCTGTTTGCAGCCATTGATCCTGAAGCTGCCTGGATATCGCAAACAGTGGGAGAAGCCCATTTTCTTCATCCTAGCGGCTCCCCCTACTGGCCTCCTGAAGACAGTGACCTCTGCCCCCAAGACTTGGCAGGAACTGCCAGCTCCCATAAGGTTGCTGCTGCCCTGCTTCTGCTTCTCCTGGCTCCGCAGATCCAGGGCTGAGTCTGGTTCCTCTTCACACCACCCATCAGGGCTGGAATGCGGCCCAACCGGCCAGCTCCCAGGCCTGGAGAGGGCCTCTTCCACCTATCAGCTTTCAGATAATTGGACCTCGGTGCTGGCTACTTCGGGACCTAAGAATCCTTGGGGGTGGGGGAGGAAGAGATAATAAAGATGTAAATACAGACACGTGGCCTTGTAGCATCTCTTACGTGGCTGGGGAACACCTCAGAGCTAAGGGGAGAGCCCCAAGGACAGGGCTCCTCCCTCTTGGTGGTGAGTCAGGCCTTGGGATCCCAGGAAATACGTCCCCTATAACGTGGCAGCTGGTTCCCTCATTCCTGCCTCTGGGCGGGGGAGGCTAGGTGGACAGCTGGCTGTGTGTCACCTCTCCATTGGAATTAGTGTCCCCAGCACCTGCAGCATACCTCAGCGCTGGCTCTGCACCCACTAGACTAGGAAGCCTTGGGATGGCAAAGCCAGCCCTAAATACACACCCCAATGTATACTGTACATTCCTAGAGTCTCTAGCATGAATGCGCGCACACACATACATGTGAACCTCGGCACCCTTCAAGAAACTCCCACTTGACCATCCTAACTAATGCCCCAGGATTTGGGCCACATGCGTGCAAATCCCACCTCGGTCCCCACCACTCCCCTGCTAGTTCAGTCCACACCAGCTGCTAACTGGCAAGGCGTGACAATCGGTGTCTGAAAAATAAGTTCACCAAGTGCTCCCTGTCAAGTGGGAAACACATGGCTACTCCTTGACTAGGGATCAAGAAATGGTCAGAGAGGAAATGAGGTCTGAGTACATGCAGACAGCAAACAGACCTGAGGGAAGGGTGGAAGTCTTCAGGGGTAAGCAGAGGCTCACTTCTGAAGCTGGGGTCGCAGTCTGTTACAGGCAGGGAGCAGGGAAGGGAGACTAGAAGTCAGCAGAAGGTGGTACTGGGCGGCTGAGAAGGATAGAGGTTGCTGAGGCCTTCTTCATTTCTAGATACCACAGTGACTTGTTCAGGCCCTCAGGAAGAGCATGCTCCACCTGCTCTCTGTTACCAAGCCAGCTACCCTCACATGGATCATGCCTCATTGGTTCCCAAACACACCCTGACTCCCAAAGTCTTATCCCTCCCTCCCTCCGAAGTCCACCTCTCCCCTTCACCCCCTCCAGGAATTCTCTGGCCACCGGGCTGGGCTGGAGTCCAGATGCCCAGGCTTCTAGGAAGAGAGTAGAGGATGTAAGGGTCTATTTTTCCTCACGCTTAAGCCGAAGTCACGTCCCCATGCCACACTGGCAGCAGGCACGCGGGCGGCCTCTCCCTGAACTCTTCCCGTGGGCATGTGCATGTGTGTATACATACACACACACACACACACACACACACACACACACACACACACACACACATGCACGCACGCACGCACGCACGCACCCATACAAGCCAGTTCTGAGCCTACCGCTCTCCGCCTTGATTTTGAGACAGGGTCCCACTGAACCTGGAGCTTGCTATTTCATCCAGACTGGCTGGCTAGCAACGCCCCAGGATCTGCTGTCTCCACTTTCTCCCACCCAGTGCTGTACCGGGCTTACAAACTTGAGCCACCACACCTAGCTTTTACAGAGGGGCTGAGGATCTGAACTCAGGCCTTGCGCTTGCCCAGCCAGTGTCTTAGCCACCGGGCCATCTGCCCAGCCCCTTGCCCTGAACTTCTACCCGGCACCCTGCACTACAGATGTTCTGCTTTACTACATCACAGCTTTGTCTTTTTTTTTTTTTTTTTTTTTTGAGGGAGGGGGTTCTCTATGTAGCCCTAGCTGTTCTAGAACTTGCTATGTAGTCCAGGCTGGCCACAAATCATAGAGATCCCCCTGCCTTTGGTGGGGGGACAGGACGGGACGATTTCAAGGCATGTGCCACCTCGCCCAGCCATGCTTTGCCAGTTCTGTTTCTTTAGCATCTTCCCATACTCTCTTGGGGTTTGGTTCTCAGCGTTCTTCCTCCAGGATCGCTCCAGCTACTGTGCAATTAAAAGCCACCCCCCGACACTCATTTTGTCTGTCACAGCTCCTGGTTTGAAATTAATTCAATAATTTGCCTTTTATTATTTGATTCAAGTCTGACATCCCTCCTCCATCATAATCTCAAGGAGGTCACGGATGGTATAGTTGGCCACTTGTGCCTGGGGCCATAGTAGGTACTCAGCAAATACTTGTTGGATGATTGTCCACGGCCAGACATACTCAACACCTGCAAGGAGACTGCAAGCCTCAGAGCGAGCCTGCCAGGAGTGGCCCCGGCCTGGGGCGTCCCCCATGTCCTAGTCTCAGACACCTGGCCTGAGGAAGGAGGGAAGAAGTGAGCAGTGGCCCTACAATAATCAAGTCTGGGCCAGGCTGCTGAGTGAGGGGTGGAGGTGGGGGTGAGGGTGGGGGTACTAACCGAGGACCAGGAAGACCTGGGACGGTTGCCTGGCCCTCAGGGTTTCCAGCCCTGCCTTAGACTGCTTTCTGACTGGCCAGGGTCAGTTTTCCTCTTACCAAAACCACCCCCACTACCCAAGGAGCCTGAAAGGACTACAGAGGTCAGAAGCAGGAAAAAAAAAAAAAAAAAAAAATCCCACTGCTTTCAGCCAGGAGGGCGTGGCTGAGGGAGGAGCCCACAGGTAGGTGCTTCTGCCGAGGTGCCTGGAGAGGTCTGTGTGGTGGCCAGGTTGTAAGGTGGAATAGGTCCACACTGGTCACCGCAGAGAGACTAAAGGCGTGTCTTCACCCGCTGTGGCCATTTCCTGCCAAGAACCCCGCCGTTCACTGGCTTCACCTTCCCCGTCGGAGATCCTGGGATTCCTCACTTCTGAGCCCACATCTAAATCCTGCCTTTCAAAACCAGCCTTCCTTCCTCCTCTACCAACAGTCTCCCCCGGGGGCCCTCGTCCTGGGCCATGGCCCTAAGGGTGGGCCTGGGACCTGGGCAGCTGGAAGCTGTGGCCATTCTGCTTCTTATCGGATTGCTCCAGTCAAGAGTGGGTAAGTGTGGATCAGCGGGGAGGGGGGTCGGAGAGAGGGCAGGGGCGCGGGGCGCGAGCCGGCAGAGAGAACTCCTCCCGGATTCCTGAGTCTGTGTCCCTACCAGTTAGCCGTCTTCTCCTGTCGGCCCCCTGAGCCAGGAGTTGCCCTCTGGGCAAGTGGTGGGTCTTAGGGGTCTGCCACTCAGGCCTCCCTGCTTACCTCCTCCCTCTTTCTTTCCCTCCAGGAGCTGACGGGGCTGAAGGTGAGGCTTTCTGGGGAACTGGGAGAAGGGAAGTGAGGGTACACCAGTTCGGGGTCCCCTGGTGGTTTTAGGGGCTCTTGTCACTTGCTCACCTAGTCACACTAAGTGTCCCAACAGCTCTGTGAGTATGGAATCATGGCTCTTGTTTTATGAGGAACCTGAGGTGAAGAGAAGCAATGAGTTGTCCAAGGGCATAGTCGAAGTCTGACTCTCCGTGTGTGGGTATCGGAGGTGGTTCTGAGGGAAACTACACAGACCAGCTCCTAGGCAGACTGGTTTTCAGTCGGAGCTTAACTGTTTTGTGGCCTTGTCTTCTTATCTTTCCAAGCTCCAGTTTCTTTGCCCTAAAAGCTGTCAGCTCTGTTCTAGGGCTGGAGTGAGGATTCCCATAGACTGGGAAGTGAAAGCCCCTTGGGCCCAGACATGCCCAGCAGGCTAAGTAGTAGCCATTGTCATGATTATGAGGGAATGGAGTCTGGGTGGCTGTTTTCTCTGCTTGAGGAAGACGTGAAAGGCCGTTTTCACCCCAGTCCCCTGCTAGCTCGGTGGAGGCTGGGCCACATCACAGACTATCCAATTGTTTCAATGTTAAACCACGTCCATACCTCTGTGTGTTCTGTGTGGGGACAGGGTGGAAAGAGGGGTGTCCCTAGGCAAGGCACAGATTGATACAGATGAAACAGTCATAGGCATGAGAATAGTTGTCAGCCTGGACAGTGGGCAGAGAGGGCCCTGGAAGCTGAGAACACCACCTGTGACTTAGGAAGGCTCTCCAACCTAGCAGAGAGAGGGTGGGAAAGGCATTCATAGAGTGACTGGTATGAACAAAGGTCCAGAGGTCAGTAGTGCATGGCCCAGTGTATGTGACAGGAGGTGTCTAGGGCAATAGTCAGAGGACAGTGTCCCGTGCATGTGGAACGAATCTTTTTATTTTGCCTGTATGGATGTGCGTGTGTCACATGAGTGTCTGGTGCCTTTGGAGGTCAGAGGTATCAGATCCCCGGGAACTAGAATTTAGGAGCGTTGTGAGCTGCCATGTGGGTGCTGGAAATCAAACCTAGGCCTCTGCAAGAGTAACAAGTGCTCTTAACAGCTGAGCCATCTCTCCAGCCCCTGGAATGTATCTTAAGGTCAGTTGGAGCCATGGAAGAGCTTAGCAAGACCATGACTTGGTCAAACTTGTGGTTTATAAAGATATTCAGATCTGTAAAGGGTAGACTGAATAGAAAGCAAGATGGCTTGGGAGGAAGGGGCCGCCATGATGCTTGAGTAGACAGTACCCGGCAGTGAACTTCTCACAGCTGTTGAGCCATAGGGTGGGAAGGCAGCTCGATATGAATGCACTTCCCAGGCTCTGATCATGTGTGGGGGTGGCGGGGGCACGGGGGGGGGGGGGCGTGCACAGAAAGGCCGGCCCTCACCTTCCCTTCTTCCCTGGACAGCCCCGTGTGGTGCAGTCATGCAGCCACGCATCACAGGCGGTAGTAATGCCAAGCCTGGCCAGTGGCCCTGGCAGGTCAGCCTCACCTACGATGGCGTCCATGTGTGTGGAGGGTCACTGGTGTCCAACCAGTGGGTGGTGTCAGCTGCTCACTGCTTCCCCAGGTACCAACCGGGGGAGGGTCAGAGGGAGGGTCAAAAGTGGGTTGGAAACAGCATTTGGGTGACAGGCCTGAAATCCCAGTACTTGGGAGGTGGAAACAGGATCAGAAGTTCAAGGTCATCCACAGCTACTGCATAGTCAATTCAAGGCCAGCTTGACCCTGTTTACATTGGACCCTGGCTCAAAAAAAAAAAAAAAAAAAAAAAAAAAAGGAAGGAAGGTAGAGAAAAAAAAAGCATGCCATGGGTCAGTCCAGTCCAGACCATAGGTCAGACTAGTTCCTGGTGTGGGATTAAGAGTATCAGTAGTCTTGGGCCACACTTAGTGGTCACGCTTTTAATCCCAGCACTCAAGAGGCAAAGACAGGTGGATCGCCGGGTGGTGGTGGTGCACACATGTAATCCCAGCACTCGGGAGGCAGAGGCAGGTGGATCTCTGTGAGTTCGAGGCCAGCCTGGTCTACAGAGCTAGTCCAGGACAGGCTCCAAAGCTACAGAGAAACCCTGTCTCGAAAAACCAAAAAAAAAAAAAAAAAAAGACAGGTGGATCTCTGTGAGTTCAAGGCCAGCCTAGTATACAAAGTTCCAGGACAGCCAGGGATAAATAATGAGATCTCACACACAGACACACAGGAAAAAGTTCAAAGTGCGGTTAGGGGCATGGGTAAAACTAGGTCCTCAGTGCCATTCAGGATCTGAGCTAGGACAGCAGAAGGCACCACGGGCAGGGGACAGAAGAGGCGTCTTGGGCCCTACTCTTTGCCCCTCTGCCTGCAGAGAGCACTCCAGGGAACAGTACGAGGTGAAGATGGGAGCCCATCAGCTGGACTCCTACAACAATGAGACTGTGGTCCGCACAGTGGCTCAGATCATCGCCCACTCAAGCTACCGGGAAGAGGGCTCCCAGGGTGACATTGCACTGGTCCGCCTCAGCAGCCCTGTCACCTTCTCCCGCTACATCAGACCCATCTGCCTCCCTGCAGCCAATGCCTCCTTTCCCAACGGCCTCCAGTGTACTGTCACAGGATGGGGGCACGTGGCCCCTTCAGGTGAGGCGGGCCACTGGGTGCCAAGGGACAGGGAAGGGGAAGCTGATTGGGTTGGGGACCCTGAGTAAAAACATTTTGTTCCCGCAGTGAGCCTCCAGATGCCCAGGCCCCTGCAGCAGCTTGAGGTACCACTGATCAGCCGTGAAACCTGTGGCTGCCTGTACAATATCAATGCCGTGCCTGAAGAACCCCACACTATCCAGCAGGACATGCTGTGTGCTGGCTATGTGAAGGGAGGCAAAGATGCTTGTCAGGTAAGGGCAAGGCCCAGGGCCCAGAGACAGGTAGACCCTGAGAGGTGGAGGGCTGAAGGAGCGGGCATGGATGACTGTTGGCCCGACGTATGTCCTGACAGAGCTTTTTTTTTTCCTTAGGGTGACTCTGGGGGCCCACTCTCTTGTCCCATAGAAGGCCTCTGGTATTTGGCAGGCATTGTGAGCTGGGGTGATGCCTGTGG